>NC_018333.1:785259-902759 GCF_000234665.1 Leishmania mexicana MHOM/GT/2001/U1103
ACGAAGAAGAACAGTAACGACAAACCCGAAAGTTGCCAAACCATCTAGGGGCCACACCCAACACGCACCACCGAGAGCGTGCCATCCGCACGAGTGAGAACGGTCTCTCGCATGGGCCAACTAAGATGATGAGAGAGAGAGAGAGCAGAGAGGTCGTTCAAGCTGGTTTCGTTGCTTTTCACAATGTTTGTGAGCGCCACACTTCTTTTGCCTTTCCTCGGATGTGTGCACGTGTCTTTCACTGTTGCCGGCTCAACGTGGTGTCGTTGTGTGTGTGTGTGTGTCCCACGCGTACTTGTACGCGATGACGAAGACAGTGCTGTACGGCTTGTAGCGATAACGCTTCTGGTACGCCGGCGAAACAAAGTCCTTGGGAGACGTCACACCTTCCGCGTCCGCCTTCACTGTGGCCTGCTACGACGGTGATGGGGGTGAGTGTGCGGCTGGTCCGTCATGGATGTTGCGCGCTCGTGGTGCTGCAGCCGGAGAGGTCATGCAAGTCCCCGCTTTCACCGCATGACTCTATCTCGTTCACGGTGAGGCTCCTCGCTTCCACCGAGAAGGCGTGTGACATTGGGCCCGAGAGAGAAGCGGCGCCGAGACGGCCACCATGATGTGAGCATGAGAGGGAGCGGCTTGTGGTGAAGTGGGGATGCGCACAAGGAGAAACGAGATAGAGAAACGATGAAGAGAGTGATGGAGGAACACGAATGGAGGAGAACCGCGTCACAGCAGAGACCTACGCCGCACAACTACATGCGCTACAAGGAGGAGGCGTTTTTTTTCCTTCTCGTCCCCAGTCCCACAACACGTCGGATGCGAGAGGAGAGAGAGTCCATCCAATGACTCGCACTCCTTCAACCCCTCGAGCAATGTGTGGTGGTACGCGCCACCTCACCATCGGCTTTCCTAGTCCGAGGTCAGGGGCAGTCATCGTGGGTCAAAAAAAATTGACCGTGGCCTTTCCCCCCGCTTCGCGCTGCACGTGCACCGCGCGGCCGTGAGACGGCGGCACACCGTCTCCGTTTCATGTACACGCACGCACGGGTAAACACATGCAGGAGACGAGTTGAACTATTGTCCCATCGTCGTGTTCGCGCCCCCTCCCCACTTTCGCAAAGATGGTTAGGCCTCAGCATGCCATGTGGCCTTTCGTTGTTTTTCATTTTCTTCCTGTCTTAATACGAAAAACGACACAAAAAGAAAGGAGGAACCGACGAAGAAAATAGAAAAGAGAGAGCCGAATAAAATAAAATAAGCGACTACATACATACAAATGGAAACAAAACAAAACACAAAAGACCGAGGGAGGAGAACAAAGGGGGGGGGGGCGGGGAGGGCCTGCAAAACAAACAAAAAAATCGAAGCCACGAAAGAAAGCGTGAAAAAAAAAGAAAAAAGCAAGGAAGACAGCCTTTGAACTGAGAGGGTCTTGTCAGTGTTGTTTTGGGGCAGCGAAATAAGGCGTGTCGCGGTCCGGTGGCAAAGGTCCCGAAATCGTCTTTTTTTTTGGGGGGGCGGGGTAGGGAAGAGGGGGTGGTTGTTTCGCACAAAGCCCGCCGACTGTCGCGCATGATCGACGACATCTTTTTTTTTCGTAAAACTTCTTTCGCCCGCCTCTTCTTTTGTCGTATAGCCTCAGCAATGGACCTGACAGAAGCCATTGCTTCTTCTCGTATGTTGCGTCCATGCTTGCTGTCTGCCAGCATTGCGTGCCGTAAGTTCTCCTCCTCGATCACGTGCGGACCATGAACATGAGGGTGCACATACCAACGAAAGAAAGAGGGGTGGAACAGCACCAGGGCACACCAGTCGGCTAAAACGACAGCGGGAGCAATAAAAAGTAAGCGAAGAAAAAAAAGATGTGCAGCGGAAAATGAACTTGCGTCGCGAGACTCCTCGAACACGTGCCCACGATTCGTTTAGCATGGAGGAGGCGCAAAGAAAAACAAAACAGAAAAGCAGTAACGCCGGAAATAATATATATATAAAGGAACAAAGGGGAAACGAAGACAAAGACGTCGAAGACACACAAGAGAAGCAGAAAGTACAGAAGAGATCGGGAGTGTGGAGAGCGAACGAGGTGCGCTTCTTTTTTTTTTCGTTGTGTGCGTGTGCGTTTGTGTGTCTTTTTCGTTGTTCCTTCCCTTTCTCAACATCTCACGTTTTTCTTTCGTGACGTCGCTGAGTCCGACCATGGCGGCCTCCGGCGATGTTTGTTCTCTTTTTCTTCTTGTCTTGCAACACGTCCTTTCATACCTTCTTCGGCGCCTGTTTCCTTTGTTTTTCTTTGGGCAACGCCACCACCGCTACCACCGCTACGTTGACCTCATTTTTCTTCATGGGTTTTACCAACGTTTGTCTTTTCTTTGCCATTGTACTTGGGGAGAGAGAGGGACAGGGAGGGGGAGGGGGGTGGCAGCGTTATTGAAGTCAGCGAAACAACGAAACAAAAGAAGCAGGTACGATCCGTGGTACCTCCCCACTCACCCCGACCCATTTTGGCCGCACCTCTCCGCCTGTCTTTGACATATCCTCGAGAACGACGGAAAAAGTCAAACAAGTCACACACATCAAAGGGCAAGTGCACCACACGAAAAAAGAAAAGACCATTGTAGGCGATCACACTTCATGTGCGCATACCCAGACAGACAGAAGGAGGGAGGGAGGGGGAGGAGAGGAGGGGAGGGGTAACAGGAGGTCGTATTCGGGGAAGACTAATCGGCTGCATCGGGCAGGGAAAGACTAATCAATCGCGTAACATCTATAGTGAAAGGGAGAGGGGGTGGGGAACAAACAACAACAAAGGATTTCGTATGATGACGTATGTGTGTATATACTTGTCAAGTTCTCGGAACGGGTGTGCAGAAAGGGAGGCAAAAAAAAGAGAAAGGCCAGGTAAAGAAAGAGGTGATCAAGCGGTGGTTGTGTGTATGGGGGAGGGGGGCTGGGAGAAGACCTACTCTCTGGTGCTTGTTTCATGACGGCTGCACTTTCTCGAGAAAAGATCAAGAGAACAGCAACAAAGACAGGGAGGCGAGGAGCATGCAATACAGAACGCGAACCGAAAGCAATAAACAAGAAAACGAGCGCACACATACACAACAACAGAAACAGGTGATGCGTATTTCTTTTCGTGAATTCGGTCCTCCGTTGAGTGCAAGCCAGCTGATCTCTCTGTGTGTGCGCGCAACATTGCTTTTTTTTTCTACGTCACTGCACCAACGCAAAAGAATCCGCGCTTCTTCTCATCGCCGCACCTGTCCCCCTCCCTTCGTCACCGTCGCGTGCTTTCACATCGCTCAGGCCACACCAGGAGGCTTGTACCTTCAAGATTCAACTTGGCATATAAAAAGCGTTTTCACCTTTCCGGGGACATCCCTCATTGCTCGGATACACACGGATTTGCTGTTGGTGTGGTCCACTGCGCAGAGAGAATGAAGTTCAGAGCTGCTACATGGCAAGAATCACATGCAGACATACAAACATGAGTAAGGCGTGACTAATGGACGGAGGGAAAGTGGGTGTGTGCATGGGAGGGGGAGAGGCGAGGTGCGAGACAAGAAGAATACTGCGGTTCTCTTTTTTTTCACGCCTTCTTTCACTTTTCCCTTTTTTTCGTTCGTTTCCTCCCACTTGTTTCGCACGTGCAAGGTCGTTCAGAAAAGACAAACAACGAAAAAAAAGATGCGTGTGTGTGCATACGCGGGTGTGCCCTATATATATATATACGTTATATAGATATATACATATACATATTGTGGTTGTCGTATTTCCGTTTTTTTTCCCGTCTCTTCTTACCATCGAAAACACACACACGCACACACACATACAAAGGGGCAGGGGACGTAAAGCTTGTAAGGCAAAAAATGAAGTGGCCAACACACAGAAAAAAAAAGATACATGAAAGGAAGGAGAATGCACGCAAACGAAACCTCCACGAAGACGGAAAACGACAAGAAAATATACGAAGAAACGAAGCAAAAAGAAAAAACACAGGAGAGACAATATGAGTGGTAGAAAGGGAGCAAGCATCGAAAGCTACGAGCGAAACAGTAACAAGAGGGGGGGAGGAAAAAAAAAGCACGCACACTCATGCAAGCGAACGAGAGAGAGAGAGAGCGGGGGAGCGAGGGAGTGAGGAGGGAACAGGGACATAAAAACCACAAACAAAAAGAAAAGGATGCTAGGGGGAAAAAAAGACAGAAGACATACAAAGAAAACCAAAAGAAAAAAGAAAAGGAAAACAGTCTCGTAAGCTGTGAGTCGAAGGGAGGGAGGGGGGGGGGGACAACGAAAGAACCACAGAGATATGAAGAGGAGAGAGGAGGGGAAGGGGAGAGAAAGAAGAATTGGTGTCACAATACAAGGAAAAAAAAGAGAGAAAGAGAGAAGCCACGAACAGAAAAAAACACACACACACAGAGACAAACCCAAACACGCCAACATATCAACAGGAAGAAAGGCAGAAGACAACAAACGTCAACAAAGGAGGTGAGGAGGTGGAGTGGGGGGAGCAAAGAAAAAGAGAGTGCTCACCAGTGGAACGGCTGCATGAGAGATGCTGACGTGAGTGCGCGCTGGGAGGAAGAGAAGAAACTGCGCGAAGTGGAACTAGTGATCGAGGGAGGGGGCAAAGGAGGCACGTGTAAAGTACACGGTGAACCGAATATGCTCTCTGTCCGTCGCCATTCTTTTCTTTTTCGCTGCTTTGAGAGTCCTCATTCCTCCGTGTCTCTGCGGCTTTTCACTATTTGTTGTGCTCTAAGTTGATGCGTGTGGAGTGTCACTGCTTCCTTGAAGGTACGAATTTGGTGTGTGTCTGGTTTGCAAACTCATGTTTAGTGTTCTGGTTGTCTTTGAGTGCGCCCGTGTGGCAGTCACTGTCGTTGCGGTGAGCGCTCTTTCGATCCTGAGAACCGATCGTCACTACTTCCCACCAGAACCGCGTGCGCTTGCTGCGATATGGTGCCAAACGTTCCTCTTTTTTTTTTCGACTGTCCGTTCGGGGAGGCATTAGACATGGCAGAGTGTACGCACTGTGTTCACATGATTGCGAATCCCGCTTCAGGGACCTGCTTCGAAGTGACTCGTGTAACTCAAGTGTTTTTCTTTTTCTTTGTTTTCGTTGTTTGGCCTTCGCTTGTGCTCGAGGAAGCACAACGCCAGCCAACGACAGACGAAAGAAACAAACAACAACAAAAATGAGAGAGCAACTGCTCTGCTGATGGACCGTCACTGCAGCAGTCCCCGTCCTTTTTTCTTTGTCCCCCCGTCCTCCGTGCGTAAAGCGATCCTCATGGGAGGAGGTTAGAACCGGAGGAGAGAACGGCGATAAAAGAGAGGAGGCAGAGAGCGGCTCCGAGACGGAGGCTGGCAGTTTCAAAAATGAAAAGAAAAACTGTGTGTGGATGGGTGGTGAAACACAATTCGCGTCCTTTGCGCAGTGTGCACACGACGTCGTCGACTAGTTCGGTTTCTTCTTTGATCCCTCCCGTGCGATAACGCAAAGGTAAGCACTGAGGTGAATACAGCCAACAAAAAAAACGTAGATCCCCGTCGACGCGCGCAGCCGACTACTACCACCAAAACACACACACACACAGAGCACACAGCACAAATGAAAAGAACAACAAAAAATAAGACATTGCATAATGGTAACGACGCAGTTGTCGACATCCTCCCTGCAGGTGCCCGCTTACGTGCACGGTCAGGTGGGTGCAGAGAAAGAGGGAGAAAAAAAAAACAGCGCGGCTCATCAGCTGGAGTAAAAAAGAAGTCGGGCACAGGCAGTGGACCTTTTGATAGAGGACCAAGCTGCCGCGGTGGAAGAAGGCGGGGGGAGGGCGATCCAGCTTGAGTGGAAGACAGACGAATACCGCCACCTACGAGCTGCGCCCCCCCCATTAGCCCCTCATCTATCGAACGGAGCAACGGTGTCGCGGCGCCCTTAGAGCCAACCACAAGCTCCTTCTCACCTTCCCTGACAAGACACATGGCGGAATCAAACGCGGGACGAGACAGCCATTTAGCTGAGTTGAGCAAAGCACCGAACGAAAGAAAAAAGCAAAAAAAAACGACACACACGCGCAACAACCGAATCCCGTCAAAAAAAAAAATAATGTCTCATTGACGAAGCTGAGCTCACAGTCGGAAGAGAGACGAAATGGAGAGAGGGGTGGGGGCGTGAGGAACAGACGGTGTAGCTCTTCCTCTCTCTACATATCTTTTTCTTTTTGCAGCCGCGAGAACGACGGTGAGATATATTGATAGACAGAGATGCAGCCGTCACTTATCTGCGCGTAGGTCAACAGCGCGCACACATATACCCCATAAGAACACGCAGCTGCTCCGTCTACTCCCTCATCACTGGCGAGCGAGCCATGGACAACGCAGACATCCTTGAAAACAGAGAGTCACCATCAGAAAGCGAATGTCCGATAAAAGACGAAATGATCAGTCAAAAATGGAAGATAACAAGGTTTGTTGGGGTGCTCGAGCAGAGGCAGTGCGCACGCAACACCCCGCTGGTAAACTGATGATCAGAAACACGACGAAGAGAAGAGCTCAATGCAGAAGACAGAGGACAGGGGCAAGAGAAGATACCCAGCCTACAACAACGAGCGGAAACGCGCGGTGATGATAAAGCACTCACACACACCGTCCTACTTGCCTCCATCGCTCTTTCCCGCGCTATGCGTGTGAGTGTGTGTATTCGTGCACAGACACACATCAACGCCCACATTCACATGAGCGAATAATAATAATAAATCGAGGGCGACTTGTGTACGGGAAACGTCCAGTGCACAAATTTTCAAGTGAGGTATCACACGAAAATTGCTGCAACAATGAGCAGGTTTACACGCCTGTGTGTAGAGGCCGTCGCTTCTCGCGTTTGTGTGTGCGCGCGCGTGTACGTGCGAGAGTATTGGCAGCAAACTACCAATGACACATGCAAACACAGAGAGAGAAAAAAGAAAGCGATAAAGGAGACAAAGGCGAAGAGTGGGGCGGAGTGCACATAGGCAAGGAAGCAGCGTCGTCAGAGCGGACTGCGACAGGGACAGAGGCAACCATGACAGCCAAGAACAAAAGAAAACGGAGGTTAAACAAGAAAAAAAAACGAAGTACACCAACACGGGAAAAACAAGACACACACACACACACACAAAGGCAACCACACAAAAAAGAAAGCCACACGGCGAGAGAGCGAGCGAGAATGTATGTATGCGTTTCCATGGACGTTGGACTGGGTATGCGCATGTGGATGAGGACGCACGTGTTCGTCACGTACGCTCTCCACACGCATGCAAGCGGCTGCACGCAGGACGCATACACAGAGCGACAGCGGGGGGGGGGCTAAAAGTGACACGAGGCGAAACAAGTTTGTTCACGGGCGCGTCGTCATTCTCTGCCAAATGGCGAAGCAAAACAAAACGGAACGAGATAACGAACAAGAAAGGCTCAGGGGAAGTTAAAACGCAAATTGAAAAACAAAAAAAAAACAAAGAGCGAAGAAACAATGCAAGGGGAAAAACTGAAGAAAACAAACCGAAGCCGAAAATCAGGGAAACGCGAGGGAAACACAGTTACAGACGAGAACCACAAAATAAAAAAAAACGAAACCCCCCACATCAAACAACAAAAAAAACGACTACACGTGCAAACACAGACCCACACACGCATGCACCCACTGGCACACACGTGCGTGGAAAAAAAAAGAGCAAAGAAACGTACAAAATAAAAAATCAAAGAAAAAATTACCAAACGGTTTCCTTAATCGATCATAAAGCAAGAGAGAGTGAGAAGCAAAGGTGGGGAGAGAGGGAGGGGAGGGGAGGGCGAAGAGACAGGGAAGAGAGGGGGCGCAGAAACGTCCCATCTCGACGGAATACATGCCGTTTCCAACGACGAAAGAGAGCCCCTGGGGTGTTGAGAGAGCGGGGGAGAACGAGGAGTTTTCTTCTCGACCGCCATTTAAGGCATGAGGGTCTCTCTCTTCCAGTGAGTTCACGATAGATCGTCATTCCTGAGGTCGTAGCGTCTTCGTTAGTAGACTTTTACACGGAGCGCAGAGGTAGAAAGGTTTGCTTAAGCGGTCTTCTCGTAGGCGATCCAGTTCACGCTGTAGGGGTCGAAGCGGAAGCGCTTGGGGTACGCCGGTGGGGTCGCCAGCTCCTCAGCCGCCGCTGCCGCTGCCGCCAAGGTCTCGGACTCCTTGAGGGCGACCTCGTAGGCCGGCGGGGGCTGTCCAAACACAACGCGCTCCGCCACGTCACCAGCGGCGTCATTAGACTGCGTATCGCTCAGCTGGGGACTCCCGGACTTGGACAGGTCCTCGAAGTTCAGGCTAGCGGAGCTCTTCGCAGTCATCCGTGCCGGCGCGTACGCGGCGGGGGAGACAGGCTCGCTATGAGAGAAGGCGCAACTATCCCCGAACGGGCATGTCACACCAAGAAGGAAGTAGCGGCACGCCTTCGTCTTCAGTTTTGTCACGTCGATCTTCTTGCTCAGGTGGGCTAGGGGGGACATGGGCGACAGCGTGTACTCAGCGCCGGCCACGCTGGCCTCCTCGTAGGACGGAATGCGAGCAAGCTGCATGATGGTCTGTACTGGGTATGTCTGTTTTTCCGTTGCTTCCTTTGCGGCTAATGCTGTGTTCGCGAAGAGAATCACGCAAAACGACTTCCGGTCTGTGTCTGGTGTGTGCGTAGATTGTGTCCGTGTAAGCGCAAGAAGGAGGCAACACACCAATCGAAGCACAACGCCCGAGGCACACTGAACGAGAAGCGGGGCGCGCGAAAAAAAAAACGAAAGGAACGCACAAAAGCGAAGTCACTGGCCTGGAGATAGCGAGAAGGGGTGGGGAGTGTCTCGGCAAAGGGAGATGACAAAGTTTTGCACCAAAGAACAACGGCAGAAGGGAACAAGGAGTGGAACCTTTCAGGGTGGGGAGCACAGAGCCTTGAAAAGAGTGGGGATGGAGGAGGGGAAGGGGGGCGGGCGGGCCAGAGGACAGAAATGGTGAGAGCGCGAAAATGACAACGAAGAGAATGAGGGCTGAAAGAGGGAGGAGCTGAAGAGACAACGAGTTGCTTTAAACGGTGGTGAAGACAATGTTCGAGTAGGGGTGGGGGAGGGCTAAGAGGTGCTGTTGCGCAAGCAAAACTGCACACATCAAGACATGCGGTGCACGTGTACACGAGTATGTGTGTATGGTTGTGTGTGAAGGTGTGTGTGGGGGAGGGGGCAGGGGCACCAAGTAGAGAAACGTATGTGTAGGAAGAAGAGAGCACGGAGAGGGGAAAAGTCGAAAATGAAGCGAATCGAGTAAATGGATTTCGCACACGCATGTGAGCATGGCGTCTGGTCAGAGAGTTTGCATCCAGAAAGAGAGAGCCCTCAATGCGGGTCCCCTTCCTTCCGAAGGGGGCGCGGTACAGCGGCTCTTTCAAGCCTATTCGACCCCTGCAGTCACGCATGCGATTACACTCCTGTTCCGCAGAGGCGACATGCGCCATGGGCGTAGTTCTTCTCCCTCTTCGTGCGCGTGACCTTCTCGGCTGCGTCGGCTGACGCAGACCTGTGGTTCAGACTAACTGCCGTTCCCAATTCGCGGACGTTATGTTGTTCCTTCACTTTCCTTTTCGGTGTCAAGCGCAGGTTGCCGCGGGGGTCGGTGTGGGTGGGTGGGTGGGTGGGGGAGGGTGTGCATCCATCCTATGCCAGGAAAGAAAAAGGCGAAGATGACCAGCAACAAGAAAAAAGAAACTGAGAGGACAATACAAATGACGAAACACGCAAAAGAAAAAAACAAGAAACAAGAAAAGCTATGCGAAAGCACGTCGCTGCCCTAGCGAAGATATCTGGACAGAGCGCCTTTACGATATCCACGGGTTACCTCTACGGTAGAGCATGGGCTGTCTAGAATGGCGGTGGGTTAGCAGGGAGGTCCTCGAGCGGTGGCGGATCTGAGCGTGTGTTCGCTTCCGTTGTCGCCGGTGCTGTCAAGGAGAGAGTGGCTGCCGTTGCGCCAGGGTGGGTGTTGCTGCTGGTGGTCAAGTAGCCGCCAAAATGGGTCTGCGTCAGGAACATATCGTGGCTCTGATTCTTATATTTGGCCCACACGTGGCTCTTATCCAGCAACGCCTGGATGTGCGGGGTATGCACTTCGTCCGGGACAGCGAGCAGCGCCTTGATAACCTTGACCAGCGCAGCGCGAATGGTCGCAGCGCTCACAGCCGCTGCCGCACTCGCCGAATCTGGCAAGCCTTCTTCCAGGTACTTTAGCAGCGTCTCTGGAATATGGTCGCGCAGTGCGTACTCGAGCAAGCGGGAGCGCCGCGTTGCATTGCTGAGGAACCCCTCCAGTGTCTGCAGCGCCTCCATAGTAAGAGCAGGGTACTGCTGAATGACGTTGACAAGCGAGGGCAGCACATCCGCAGAGCTGCTCGTGGACTCGACGCACACGGCAGAACGACTCATCTCGCGCAGCCACCGTAGCGAATAACGGACAACTGCCTCGTTGGTGGCGTGGTCCGCTGCCCCAGGAGAAAGCTGCCGGTCAACCTTGCTGCCGTAGCCGAGCGACGTCATGTAGTCACGAAGCCCCGGCGAGTTGCTCAGCAGAATCTCGCCCGCCTTGGTCAGCAACTCGAGCATGTCAGTGTCCGGCGCAGCAGCCGCGTCACCGGAGAGGCCCACGGTCGGAGAGGTTGCCTTGCTCGCCTCCTCCACAAAGCGCTCCAGCAGCGACACCAAAAACTCTTTGGGATGGCGCACCGCCCAGCCGGGCTGCTGCACGTACAGCGCCACGTATACTCCGCCAACCTGGAGACGGCGCAGACGGCGATCAGCGTCACCAGCGTCGCCGCTGCTTCCATCGAAGCTACTCTGCGTGGCGCCCATACTGCTGCCGACTATGTCCGATGGCTTCCAGCACGCAAGCGCGTCGGTGGAGATGGCGGCGACAATTTGTCGGCGACTCGCCTGCAGCTGCTCTACTAGTTCCTCCCTCTGAGATTTGGTCCACAGTAGCTCGGGGTTCTCCTGCCACGCGTCCAGCATTCGGCACGCTTGCTTCACGTTCTCCTTCATCATCTCCAGAAACGCCGGCGGCAGGTACTTGGAGGAGCGGATGAAGAGCTGTGGCCCAACTAGCCGATCCTCGTAGCCTTTTGCCAGGCACCGACAGCACTCCTCGCGCACCTTCTCCCGGGGCGAAGTAGCGTACATGGACAGCAAGAAGACGTAGAGCCCACGGTCAAGGCTCTGCTGCACGAGGGTGCGGTGGGTAAGCATGAGCCGGATAAGCGCCAGCACCGCATCCGGCTCCTCTGACGAAAGCGCCGACGCACCGTGTGCGTTGTCGTGGCGTTCCAGCATCCGTTCCAGCAAGAGCACGACAGCCGTCATGGCGGTCTCGACCATCGAGAGCGCCTGCAGACAGGCGTCTGAGGAAAGAAACTTCGACAACGCCTGCGCAATTTCAACAAAAACGGTGCCTCGCATGTCGTCCTCGTCCTCTGCCTCCGCGACGCCTGCCGTCTCCACGGCTAAGGAGGGGGTAAGGAGAGCAACCAGTGACTTCATCTGCTTGGACGCAGTCGCAGAGAGCGTCTCGGTGTAGCCGCTGCTCAGCAGTCGCAGTGACTCAGCCGCCAACAGCGGGGCCTTCCGCAATGTAACCCGGTTCGCTGAGGGGGACGGCGCTGGTAGCGCCGCCGCGTCGTCGTCCTTCCCGCTCGCCACGCCGGCCTCTTTCTTGAGCAAGAAGAGAAGCAGAGCCATGAAGAAGCCGACGGGGTTCTGGATCGGGTAGTTCGGCTGGGCAATGAACAGACGCAGGAAAACACCGCCGATGACCACCTCGCTCGCGTGCAACGAGTACGTGAAGCCCGCAACGCTCGTGGACAGAGAGGGCAAGTCGGTGGCGCCAAGGGCGGCCTCGCGGAACTGCTTCGAGTTCATGTGCAGTAGCTCCCCCAGCTCGGCACGGCACGAGTTGTTCCATAGGAAGTACGGCGTATCGGAGTTGGAGTTCAGCAGCATCAGTACCTCCGCTTCGCTGTCCTGCTGCCGCTCCATCTTGTAGAGAATGAAAGGGGTGAGGAGTCGCTGCAGGAGTTCATACACGCCGGCGTGCCGCTTCGTCTGGGCGTTGTCGTCGGCAGCCACCTCCGCTACCCCGCCGTCACTGGCCGCAGCGTCCTCCCCGTCTTGCGCAGCGGTGCCGACGGCATTGTTGACCGCAATGGAACGGAGACGTGAAATGCCAGAGAGGGCGTAGATGGCATGCAAGGCGAAGATGGCGGCGCGGTTGGCAAAGAGCTGCGTGTGATGCTCCTCATCGAGGCCGACGCCGGCATTGTCGAGGGAGGCATCGTAGGAGAAGAGCGGCTGAAGCAGGTGCCACACACACCCGTAGCGAACCAGCTCCGACTGCATCTTCTCACTACGCGACTCACTTGCGCACGCCTGCGTGCACGCCCGCGACAACTCCGGGGCCTGATAGTAGGCGATACCCTTCGCCGTCAGGTACGGAATCTGCTCCTCGCGCAACATCTTGAGACGGCAATCCGGGAAGCGGGCGCTGATGGAGAAGGTGAGCATGCAGTGCGTTGCAATTCGCACGTGCACCTCCGTGTCGTGCGAGTTAGGTGTTATGAGGTCGAAGCAGTAGGTGGCGATGTCGGCGAGGAGGTGAATTCCATTCTCCTCCTGCAGCTCGTCGGCGTTCAGCGGGGCGTTGCGGATCGTGAAATAGCAGAGCTCCGTTGCCGGGTCGAGGAGAACGATGTCCTTGTGCAGTGCATCCGGCGCGCGGAACTCATTCTCGATCAGGCGCAGTAGAAGCCCGAAACCGGCGTACTTGTACTGCCGCAGCGTGGCGCCGCACCGCTTGTATAGGATGGTCTGCGCCTTGAGCATCAGTGAGATCTTGTACGGGCTCGGCTCACTGGATTCCACCGAGTCGGCCGCCAAGAATTCGTAGGCGCGCTGGATCTGTTCAAACGCCTCCCGGCCGTTGGGGTTCTTGTCGGGGTGGTAGCGTGCGGCGAGCTGGTAGTAGGCCTTGCGCATCTCCTGCTTCGATGACTGCGGCTGCAGCTCCAGCATTTCGTAGCATTTCTCCCGCGTCAGCGAGGACGGCTGCTTGTTCAGTTCCTCCCGCCACTGCCGCAGTACATCGGTGAGGAAGCGCACCGCGTCTCGAACCGGCCAGTTCGGAAAGCGCAGCTCGTCGCAGAAGTGGCGAAGATAGTACTGACAGCAGAACAGTTCCTTCTGCAAGGACTCGTACTGCACCCCCACAATGGGACAGTACTGGTAGACAACGGTGTTGTTGCCCAGCAAACGCGGCGTGAAGTCGGCCACGTGTGCGGCAACCTTGGTCGCCAGGTACTGCCGCATGGACGGGGACCAGATTGCCTCCGGGTTGTCGTACTCGCCGAGCAGCACGTCCGCAAAGGCCTCGGGGCCGTGGTGGGTGAGATAGCACACCATTGCCGGCGGCAGCAGTGGCGCCAGGATGCTGTCGCGCACCAAGTCGTTCGTCGCCGCCGTGTACTGGAACGACTGTCGATGATGCGTCGCGGCAAGCAGGCGGCACATGGGCAGCACATCGGACGCAGTGTAGAGGCACGAGAAGAAGAAGACGCCGGTAAGAAAGAAGCGGCCGACGAACGGGTTCGCCTCCATCAGCGATAAAAGAAGTGTGTGCACCCGCGAGCACACGCCGCTGTCGAAGGTGAGCAGCAGCTGCACCAGATGAGGAAGGATGGAGGGGCTGCTGAGGATGCGCTTCACTTTTGGCTGCGGTTGCATGATCGCACCCTCGTCGTTCAACGAGGGATAGTGCTCGCACAGGAGAAGAAAGACATCGAGCACCGTGCACGTCACCTCCGTCAGCGTCAGGATGGAAGGCTGATCGGCGCTCAAGATGCCCCAGCGCAGCTGCGCGACGGCGCCGAACTCGCGCCAGCCTGACATGCCTTGCGCCCACACCTTGCTCGTCGCCGTCACCTCGCCCTTCTTGTAGAGCTCCTTGAGCTCGGAGAAGGAAACCGGCCCAGCCTTGGCACCGTTCTGGGTGTAATGCCACTCCTTCTCCCGCCCCTGCATCTCCTTGAGACTACCAGCGTACTCGATCGCGTTGGACACAGACTTCAATTGTGGACGGTCGATGTGCAAGTGAGCCACCGTCACCAGCTCCATCAGCGGCGCCAGGCCGTCGTGGTCCAGAAAGAGCTTGATGTTGTGGCGTGCCTTGAGCAGGTGAGCGAGCAGTAGCAGCAGGCGGTCTCGCATCATCGGGTCCACGGTTTTCTCCAGCATCTGCAGCAGGAACGGCACATCGTGAAACTCGCCAATTTCCTCTGCGTAGTGCGTGTACAGCAGCGCCAACCCGTGCAGGCACTCGAGTTTGCTCTTGGTGTCCTGGACAAGCAGGAAGCGGTGGTACATGTCGTTGAAGAACTCCCGCGGCCGCGCGATCATCGGGTGCGCGTCCTCGAACAACAGGCGAGGGTAGTGTTGTCCGATCTTGAGCTCCGAGTCGAGACTGTGGTAAACGACCTCGAACTCGGCGTAGTTCCATGCGATCAGCTTCTCCCGACGCATGTCGCTGTATTGCCGGAACGCATCCAGCTCCGCCTGCACGGCAGCCTTGAGCTCTGCCCGGGTGGTGTGGTTCCAGATGAGGTCCGGCCGCAGGTGGTCCAGCTTCGCTTGATAAAAGAACATGCTCCAATTGATCGTCGGCGTCACATTCACGTTGCGCACGCGGTACCGCACGCGGCCGCCGTCAGCGGAGGCGGCGTTCGCCGCGTATGAGCTCCCAGTCGCTGTCAGTCCGTTGCTAACGCCACGGTTCGCCTCCAACGTGACGTCGCGCGGGTTGAAGGACTTCTTGAACCAGCCTGTCTTCGACTCACGGAACGCCGCCGTCATCTGGGTCACCTTCTTCCGTTCCTCCAGCTCCTGCTCATTCGGTGGCGCCTGCTCCTGCGACTGCAGAAAGTTCAAAAGTGTGAGGGGCACCATGCGCCGCAGAATGTCCTGTGCCGGCACGTTGCAGTGCGCCCAGTAAGCGATGAGCCGCCGCGCCAGGTCGCGAAGCTTCCGATTCGACGAGAAAACGGCCGTGTTGAACTGCGTCAGAATGCCTCCCTCTGACAACGCAAGCTGTTGCATGCGCTCAAACTGCGTCTTGTCGCCCTCCTCCATCACCACCCGAATGAGTTGGCCAGCGGTGTAGCGAATAATGTCGCACGTGCGCCCCAGCAACTCGAACAAGTGCCGCCCCAGAATGTCGACCAAGTCCCCCAAAATGCGCTGGAAGTGCGCTGGGTCGGTGGTGCTGCTATACGGCGGGCAGAGCGCGAACTCGAAGAAGAAGAGCAGCTCCAACACTAGCAGCGACGCGCTCTCGTTCGGGATATGATCGCGCAGCACCTCCATCAGACTTCGAATAAAGCCCTCTGCGCTCAGCAGTCGGTTCTTGTTCATAGACTCGTGCTCGATCTCGTAGTGGTTGTGGAACGGGGTCATGAGCGTGTTCAGGAACTCGATCACGGCGAAGGAGACGGCCAGGTTGTTGAGCCGGAGCGCCTGCACCGAGTAGACGCCGACCGACTTGAACAGCGATGGGACCAGTGCAATGGAGCTGAACCCCACTCTCGACACGGAGAGGCGGCCCAGAGCCTGAAACTGTTCCACAATGAACTGCTGATTCACCGCGTCGAGCGTTACGCCGCTACTACCGCTGCTGCTGCTGCTTTCATGGGCATCACTACCAGACGGCTTCACCCATGTAAAGTGCTTCAGCACCGCTTCCACGGCGTTGAAGATGAGCTTCTCGCGATTCTCTGAGAAGAGTCCGTCCCTGTTCTCGCTCCACGTCAGCCCTGTTCTCGGGACGTTGGCGTTGAAGAGCTCCAGCGACGCCATGAGGCCCGCTCTCACGCCGTCCTCTGTCGAGCCCGTCGCGTCCACTGCGACCGGAGCGCCAGCAAGGCGACCTTCGACGAGCCCTTTGAGTAGCAGGCTCTCCACTTCCTCAGTGACGGGGGTGTCGAGAGAGGAGAGTCGGTTGCGGCGAAGCAGTGGCCGCGCCATGACACACACGTTTCCGTCGCCGGCGCTGTAGCACGCCGTGAGCACATGCGCCAGAATCGTGTCGCGAGCGGGTGACTGGTACGACTTCATGATAGGTGAGTCCTTGAAGAGGATTAAGAAGCGCTGATCATCGTCCTCGCAACGCACGAGTGCAAAGATGGTGTGGAGAAAGTGTGCACTAATCGGGTTGTAGGTCACGGGGTCGCGCTCAACAATGGCAACCTGCGTGGTGCTCAGCAACCGACGCACCGCGCCGTCGCGCTGCTTTGGGGAATGCTTTAGGACGCTGAACTCTTCCACAGCCTCGAGCGAGTCACGGCGGATGCCGAGGCGTTCGGAGTCAAACACGCTCTGCTGCAAGACGTTCATCTCACGATATCGTGGCAGTCCAATGTACTCCGTCGCGTTCCGGTAGATCGACTCGATCAGTAGCTTCACATTAGCGACGTCGTAAAGGTGCATTTTCATCTCCGTCCCGTACGCGATGACGATGCTGCCCGGTCGGTCTGCAATCGTGGTGATGCCCCGGATACTGCAAAACAGATACTCGCCGACCTTATCATACTCTGGAGGTGCGCCCGTCCCGCGTTTGGCGACTGTCGGCGATGCCGACACTTGCGAACTTGAGGCGCCACTGTCCGCAGGCCCGTTGGCAGCCGTGTTGTCTCCGATACGGCATAGCTGCTCAACACCAGTGGCTGTCACTCGTAGAGTGCACGGTCGAAGCGTTTCATGGATGGTATACTTCATTGCCCCATATACCTGCACCGTTAGGGAGGCACGGTAATTGCAGTCGAAACACAGTCTGTACCGGTTCACATCCGTCAGCAGCTGCGCCCGCTCTTCGTCGGTCCCGCACGAGAAGCGCAGCTCCTCTGCTCTGCTGCCGTTGCTTTGGGTGATGAGCAGGAAGTACCCATTGCCAACGCCCTCGGCAACAATGCTGCGCACGCTCGAGGTGTAGGGCCAGTAGTTCGTAAGTTTTGTCAGTGACCGCACGTCGCACGTGGCGATGCCCTGTGGCCCTACGCAGAAGATTCGCGTGTACTTGCCTCTCCACGAATGCTTCGTCACGGTGTAGCAAGAGGTGAACGAACGGTGGTCGAGCGGCGCGCTGCTTGCAGCCAAAGAGCTAGACATGACACTGCTGATCGTTGTCGACATCATTGGTGGAGAAGTTCCTTGGCCGTTCGTCACGGAGTCCAAATAGAGATACAGCTAAGCAAGAGAAGCGCAAACAACAACAAAGACGGAGAGTCACAGCACACACCGAAGCTGGTGGACAGACGGCGCCGTCAATACCCCCACCCGCTCCCCTCTCCCCCTCCCACACAAAACAGAAAAAAATTGACCGAGAGAGAGACACGAGAAACAAAAGAGGCGACTCGACAACGGCGCTGGAAGTCGCGTCAGAACGGGGGACAGCACCGGGGTGAAATAAAGACGGCTGGCACTGGCATGGACGCCCACGCCGAGCGGTCGACAGGGGTGTGCAGAGAGCTGTGCCGGAGAGGGGGTGGGACGCGGTAGAGCGCTGAGAGATTGCTGCCTTTCCCAGTTCGCTCGAGCCACTCAGCGACAATCGCACACGGGCACCTTAAGAGAGCCAAGCAGCGGAAGACAGGATGAGGCGATGATCTTTGACGGTAGAAAAAAGGGTGAGGAAGGAACCGGAGGAGGTGCCACTCGATAATGATATGGTGGCGCGTGCAACCGAGCGTGTGGCGGAGCTCTTGTTGTTGCTGTTCTTGTATTTTCGGGGGTGTAGAAAGTGTGGCGAGGTGTAGCAGGGCGCACGAGACGCAAGTAGTGGCGATGAGCCAAAGAAAACGCATGCGGAGACCGTGGAAGATACAGAGAGGTGGTCGAGCGAGGCCATGCTTCATGCGAGGTGATGCGCGGAGTTCGGAGTTGTCGAAAACGACGCCGCATTCCCAGCCCCACAGCCTTAATGCATACTTCAGATGAACACGCATGCGGGCATGCATACATGCACATCTCAGCGCCGACTGTGGTCTCCGACAAGCATGGCGGTGATAGGGTTTTCTTGTGCGAGGGTGGGGGGTTGTGGTGGGTGGGTGACGGCTGCTCATAAAACCCGCCCCCCGTCATCTCATAGGATGCACACAGGCGCAGCACAACGGAACATCACCTGAACCTGGAGAAGAAATTCGCTGAGGCAAACACATACGAGAAGGTGGTGCGCGCGAGGCGGCGTGTTTCTTCTATCCACGTGTTCAATATCATCACGAGTAAGGCAGCAAGCACACGCATACGCCGGCCACAGCTGTCCACCTACCCTTGTAGGAGTGCGATGGAATCCTGGTCGTCTGGGACGAGCTGGCCTGCCGCTGCATTGGGTCATGCGTCTGGCGGGATCTGCTTGACCATTCTCATCCCTTCTGTCGCATACGTGCTGCACGATCGGCGCCACAAGGAGACCCGGGTGGGCTGCATGCCTTGGGTCCCTAAGCGGACCGAGTCCAGGGTCGTGCTCCAGCGCGGAGGCCATGGCGTCTGCTGTGCGGCTGACGGGAAGTGGCCTCGGCACATGCAGGGCGAGATCAAAGAGGAAGTTGATCAGCCTCAGGCCATGGTCCTCTGCACACCCTGCCTGTATGCCATGCCTCGCCATGACCCACGGGGCGAGTGGGGAGAGGAAGCAAAAAAAAGAAGAAAAGAAAGCACGAACACGCACAACTCGTTGCATGTCTTGCGATGTCCGGTCACGAGAGCAAGTGCACAGCAGTGCATGAAAATTGGCACGAACGAACATGTCGGTGCGCTTTCTACTTGAAACCGGACCAAATGCACGGATAGACGCGCATACACTCGTTTACGAGTGTATGGCAACGATAAGCGGAATACGACCTTCGCTTTTGTGTGTGTGTGTGTGTGCGCGCGCCGTCAAGCAAATCACATCGCTTTCCGTCCTTCTGTCCTCCTTGTCCCGCCTAAAAGTACATCTTAACGACCAATCGGGACGTCATGAAGATCACATCCAGGATCAGAAGAACGATAAGAAAGACGTCGGATCCGAGCATGAAGAGGCGATACCGCCGGCCTTTGATATGACTGAGCTGCTCAAGAAGCGTGTCACTGCGCGAGGCAAACCACGCCAGCCGCGACTCCGTCGTGTTCTGCTGCTCTGCCAGGTCGTAGTACCCTTGCAGCCACGGCGCTTCCCACAAGACATCCGGGATGTCATGAGCCGACTGAATCGCGAGCTGCGCCACGGCAATCTCGCCCTCGAGTCTGGCAATGCGCCGCTTCGTGGAGTAGTAGTCGAGCAGGCCAGTAAACTCGGCTGGGGTGGACAGGATATGGCGGTGTGACCACTTCGTCACGTATTCGAAGTAGTCCACCCCGGCAGAGCGGCCCAGTGAGTGGGAAAAGGTGAGCATAACGAGACTGCGCGCCGGATCGCTGGCCGGCACAAGATAGTGGTCAAAGCAAAGTACCGTGGCAAGTCGATCAAGCGCCGGTTCGACCGCCAACGGCTGGAACCCCAATGTGGAGGGTGTCTGAACGACCTCGCACTGCTCATCCAACTCATACGAGCACCAGATAGGGAAGAGGGCATCGATTTCAGCTTGCGAGTAGCGGTGCACGACTCCCTCAAGCAGATGATTCGAGGCGGACAAGAAGTCGTCCTCCACCATCCAGTGGTTTTTACGGTCCATGCCCCACCACACGACGGCACCGTTCGAAAAGAGGAAGAGGTCGAAGCAGTTCTCACTGGACACGTGCAGCACAGCGTGCGCAATCTCCGTCTTGTAGCCGCGGCGGTGATAGACCGTTTCCAGCGCATCCAGGTCTAGGCGCTCTGCGATGCAGCAGTAACTGATGCTGCCGATGTGTGCCGCGAGCGCTTCTGCAGAGGGGAGGGACGGCTTGCCGGTTCGCCGATCCCCTGCCGACTGCGATCGGTGCGCCGCATCTCGGCCGGCGCGGCGCCCGTATCGCTGGCGTGTGGACAGTGATGACGAGTGCGACGTCGACCGGCGGACCTCCCGCGCGAGGGCGTTTGTGCGAATGGAAAAGAGTCGCCGCAGGCGCACGCGGTCGTCCACGGGGGACACGACGAAGATGGATTGGTACGACTGCAGGTACTCCTTGAGCGGCCCGTACGTGGCGGCGTACTGCGCGTTCCAGTTCATTTCCTGTTCCATCTCGGCGAGTGTAATGCTGGCAGTGGTGTTCGTGATGACCAGGTCAAGCAACCGCGTGCGCGGGTCAGCAGGCATCTCCGGTTCCTGCATGCGCGTCCGCAACAGAAGTGGGGAGGTGTCTGTCAGAGACTGTGGCGCCAGAGGCGGCGCGCCAGCCGTGGCCGCAAAGCGCGGCGCTGGGGAAGGGGCGGACGTGGACGGAGTAACACTAATGCTGTCGTCTTCGATGTGCTGCGATCCGCCGTCGCCATCTCTCATGTCCTCGGTCTGCATATCGGCGGTCTGCAAAAGGTGGCCTTCAAGGAAGCGGCGGCTCTGGGGCCAGGTGGACACCAGAAGTTCGTCCTCCACCTCGGCCTCTGCTTCTACCATGTCGGCGTCAAGTCTCGACATCATGTCCATTCCACACTCATGGGTGGGGCTCACTGTGCTCTCGAGGTATGGCCCCGCATTTCGATCATCTGACAGAAGGGTGCTGTGGCGCTCATCCAGGGCCAAGTTCTCGCGCGAGTGGCGGCGACGGCCCGAGGCTCGAGACGCTGTAGTGGAGGAAGTGTTATTGTAGTCGTCGCCGCGATATCTGCTCCGCACGCGTCTTCCGGACCGTCTGCGAGGGCGAACCGTGATCTCTTCTTCCGCTGTGGAAGATGTGGAGGTGGAAGAGAAAGGCGTGCGTGTTCGATAACCAGAGTGAGTGTTCTCACGAGCTTCCGAAAAGGGGTCCATTCGATTCTGCAGGCAACACGTAAGAGGAATGGCACAAACAAGCAAAAAACAAATGTGGTGGCGCAGGGAACGGAGTGCGGTTCCTCTTAGTGGAACAGCGACGTCGCAACTTGCAGGCTTTGTGGGCGTGCGTGTTTTTTTGGCTGTTTCACGTGGAGAACAGGAAAAAAGGGGTGGCACCCACACACCGAAAGCACGTGGGGTGGGGGAAGGAGAAATAAAGAGAGCAAAGCATGGCCAGCAATAGTGGCACTGCGATCCTGCGGTCTGCGCAGCCATGACATGGACCGGATATAGATGCATCATCGCACATGTGTACCTGCCAAGTACACGCAGCCCTGAGAGACATACCATGTGGTGCATCACACGCATTTTACCTCCATCTCTTTTTGTGAGGAAAAAGTCGAGACCCGGACGAGACAACGACAGGCGATTCTGTAGCAGCACTGCCTCGTAGCGCTCCGTAAAGCTTATATCTTTTTGGCATTGGTGGGGGTGGGGGCGGGGTTCACGCAACTACTGTCTCTCTGCAAGACGGGGCTACGCCTCCACTGTGAGGTGCATAGCAGGCGCCCGTGTTTCCCGCGGTCCGTTATCGGAGCCACGAGACTGAGGTAGTTCAGTGCGCGTGAAATGGGAGCCCTGGCGCCTCTCACAACCGTCTCTGGAGACGAGCGATTACTTCTTGAGCGGGTATGAGGTCGAGGTACATGAGCAGTGTTCAGTGTCACAGAGCTCCCTTGCATCAAGCGCGCCCCTTTTGGTGCCAACGTACAGCATCCCGACGACGGAGGGCAGGGTACGACTAGAATGTCTAGCATGTAGGGGGAGACGAGGATTCATTCCCGGTGTCCTCTCGGCTTGGCGAATACGGGAGGAACCGTGTCGCTCGAGGGCACAAGCGCAGATGCACGCCGGCAAAAGGGGCAAACAACAAGGGCAACACACGAAGACCCCCACCCCTCCCCCCTCACACACCGCGCAGACACAAAGCCACAATAGCTCATGTGGAAGGAAAACACATAAAGGAGGGGCAACGCGAGAGTGCACGCGCGCGCGAGAGAGAGAAACACCCGAAATAATATATACAAAAGAAAACACGCGAAGAAACGTAAAACAGTAAAAGGAAGTTAGCCGTCGCGCACTGGGGAAACTGGCAGACGCGGCAGAGGCGCGGGGGCAGGCAGGGGGCGCACGGAGGGGTGTTGTGCGCTGACCCTCCCCCCTTTCCCATCGCACCGGGCGTATTCATATCGAAGATGGTGAAAGGCAAGTCCTATGATGCCCATTGTACAGAGAGGGAAGGGGAAAAAGACGAGAGAAGAGGTTCCCGGAGACGGTGCGGCGTTGTGAACCAGGCTCCTTTGCCTCGACTATGACGCTCGCTCACGCCGCAAAGCTTTGGATCGTCTCGCACAGCGTCTCTTCAGCGTCTCGTGGCAAGACGAGAACGCCGGCTGCCGGGTACACGTTGAGGCCAAATCGCGGATGCTCAATCATGCGGCAACCCCCACCAGGACCAGCAATGAGAACGCTATTGAAGGAGAAGAACTGCAGAATCGCGTCGGCGTCGCAGAAGATCGTGGCGCCGCGCTCTGTGCAGAGAGGCAGCCCCGTCGCCGGGTCGGGCCAGTCCATGAAAAAACGTGAAGACGATTTGTTGGCGCTGCCAAGGTGCCTCTCCAAACGCGCCAGCGCGGCGGCCATGAATCGGAAAAAGCGCTCGCGGCTGCGATCCTTCCACTCCACTGAGGCAGGGGAGTAGTGGATGAGCTCCGAGAGGCCGTCCTCCTTCTTCAACGGCAAGCACACCGGCGACGGCGCTGCCGACGTCTGTACAGTTGCCGCGCCATCATCCTCGCTTGTCAGGTTCTGCGACTTGCCACTGTGCAAGCCAGCGGGTTCCTCACCAGGCACAAAGTCGGACGACTGAAAGGTGTAGAGGAGATAGTAATTTGCCTCCGATGAGTCCCCGTCTCCCTGCGCTGCTTGAATGAACCGCACGCGCCGCTCTGCCTCTGGAAAGACAGTCACCAGGTTCTCCTTTGCATAAAACTTTGGACACCGCAGCAGGACCGCTTCCATGTCGGCAAAGTCCGGCAACCGGATAGTGTCCACCAGCAGGCAACGCCGACGCATGATACCTGTAGAATATGTGATACGGATCGTGGAAAGCTTGTGCTTGCAGCCAAAGAAAGTGACGGACAGTATTGAAGGTCGCCGAGTCAGCCTCCGCCTTAGGCGCTAAAGAGCAAAGAACAACAACAGAGAGACAGCGAGAGCGATGTGCAGACGGTGTAGGTGTGTGTGAGGAGGGGGAGGGGGGGGGGCAGAAGTTCTATGAGAGCGACCGAACAACAAAAAAATATGGCGCAGGCTGTCGGCTGATGGGGAAAAGAGAGATCAATAAAGACAAAAAAGGGAAGAAGAGGAAACTGCACAAACGACAAGCGGCCCACCGGAGGTGACGTGAAATCAAGGGAAAGACGGCAGTGGTGGGTGAGGACGCCGAACACCGAGCACCGGGGGCGAGATGCGAATCGGCAGCCGGTAACAAGGGAGTTAAAACACAAGGAGAACGGAAAACGAGGAAGCACCACCGCTACCGCTGCCAAAGCAATCATGAAAAAAATGAAAGATGCGTGGATGTCGCAACGAGCAGAAAAGACTTACAGGCACACACAGAGACAAGCAAATACACGGAGAACAATGAACACGGTAAACCAGCGGGACCAGAAGCGGCAATGGTCAGAACGGTGTTCGCTTGCTTGTGTGTGTGTGTGTGGAGAAAGAGAGGGGATTACGGAGAAGTCCTACACTAGTCTCTCCTCCTGAGACACGCGCGCACGCACACCGCGAGATGAGGTGGACAAGAGAGAGAATCACCAGTGAAACAAGGAAAACGAAAAAGAAAACACAAGGACATATAAAAGCGGCGGGTTGGACCCCAGGTGACGCACAGACGCACACGCGCTGGAGAGAGCAGTTTTTTTTTCTTTGTGCACGGCAGGGATGGGCGTTGGCGAGGGATGCAGGAGCGGCCGCAGCAGGAGAGATAGAGAGACAGATGGGGAAAAAAATGCGAGCAGAACAAGAAGTAGTGATAGATTACCACACACCAACTCTTGATTTGCGTTTCGTGCGTCCTTCTTCGCCTCCGGAGTGCTCGCAATGACGTATCTGTGTGTGGGAGAGCGAGTTTGTGTTTAGAGCAGGCGTCCGAGTACGATTACGTGCACGTGTTCGTGTCCATTCGCAGAAAAAAAAAGACAACGGCAGTGGAAGGAAAACGCGCGGAGGCCAGGGTTTCAGAGAAATAGGAGGCCCTGCGCAAAGAGAGAGAATCAACCACCGTGATTGCGATTCACCGGTACGACTTTCAGAACCCCGTGTACGCGTGTGTGTGTCAGCGTAGCCTGCGGAAAAGGGTGAAAAGGAGCGATCCACACGAGGAACGTCAGCACCCCCACGTGATGAGGAGGGTAGGGGCTCAGGTTGGGAAGACTTTATGAATACCTTTGCCGCTTCGCATATATATATGTGGGTGCGTGTGGGCGGTAGATGTACACGGCCTAGGTAAGTTGGGGGGGGGGCGGTGATGACCAGATCAAGAGTCGATAGAGACGCGTTGCCGTCGTCGTGAAATGAGAAGACCACAGGGCATCAGAGAGAGAGGCAGAGACGATACAGAGGTCAAGCTCCATTGTTGGAGACACGTGCGAGGGGGGTGAGCAGTGTAACCAGCGGAAGGGGGGATGGAGGGCACACCAGTACGTGGACCCAAGAACCAAGGGAGGTCCTGCAGCGCTGTTCTGTGACGCCGCAAGCTTCGCATACTGTCTTTCCATAGCGTGAGAGGGCAGAAATCCAAGCAGGTAGCGCCCCCATCCGCCGCGTGTGTCTGTGTGTGTACGTGTGTGTTTTCCTTCTCATCTGCTGCAGCACCACCTATACTTCGTTCGTCAGCGGTAGCTGCTGCAAGGGTGTGCACTCAGACGGACAATGGAGGAGACCAGGTGGTCTACAACAGGAAACAAGAAAAAGGTAAAACCAAAGATCCCAGGGACAGCGCGTGCATATAAAAGAAACAGGTCCAGGCGGCCATCATGAGCAGCAGGCCGGCAAAGACAAGAGAGAAAGGGGCGCGCAAAGCGCATGCGATGACCCCACGCAAACAATCCCACTGCCATCCTCACGACAACCATGACAACCACCAACAGCAGAAAGAAAGATACGCACTGCCTCCTGGCGAACGTCTGTGACTGCGTAGGCAATCGCGTCTACACGCGCAAAGACAACGCGGTGCAACGTAGAAACGTGCGCTCTCAGGAAGAAAACGAAACATATGAGGTGAAAGAAGGCTTGCGGCCCGCAAGAGGTAGAGAGCTTGTGATGGAGTTCCGACGAGGCGGGGAAAGGGCAAAACAGTGTAGCAGCGACTGTGTAGAGCTATGCTATCGTGTGTTTCCCCTTCACCGTCGCCTTCATCAGGCAGCAAGCCCGCACACCCACCCACCCTCTTCTCTGCGGCTTAGTAGCCGAAGCCGCACCGCACACCGTGACGCGGCGCCAAGAGAGGCTGGATGGCAGAGAACGCGCCGAACATGACGGCCATCATCGGCACCTCCTTCAGCAACGTTGGTGTGAGCCCGCGGCAGATGGCCGAGTCGTGAATCACGGTCTGCATGTACTGATGTGCACTAAGAGGGTAGCACACGGTAGAAGCCACGGTCGCCGCCGCCCCACCTAAGACAAAGTTTGAGGCCACCGTAGTGGTGTAGTTCTCCCAGTTCCAGTTATGGTCCACCACTGCAGGCCTGCGGTGGCGCGTACGCTGTCCAACAGGCTGCTCCTGTATCCCTTCCCCCACCGCAAACGCCTCCTCGGCAGACTCGTTCTGCACAATCGGTGCAAAGTTGCGCTCGTGAAAACGACGCAGGCCTTCAAAGACCGTGAAGAGCGTGCCAAAGTACATGGCGTTCGCGATCAGATTCGGCGTCGTGTACCAGAACTGCAAAATCGTCTTGTTCTTCATTAAGCGGGCAGCGTCGATGGGCGACTTGCCAGTGCGGCGGCTCTCATCCATGACGCGCGAGATGGGGTTGCACACCACGCGCATGTTGACCCCGGCAAATGCGCCAACCATGAAGGTGGTCAGCATCTTTGACAACGGGTCCTCCTCGAGCCCGGGGAGTAGCTTGTGAGCTATAGGACAGTAGAACATCATAAGGAAACCGAATTGCGGCATGCGGCGGCCCACAGTCTGCATGATGCCCTTTGGACCCCCTTGGTCACACGGCAGTGCTGCCACGCGACCGAGGCCGCCGGCGACCGCTCCGGCGAGAAAGGTGCCGGGGTCCGTGAGTGTCTTGGGCGTTTCCTTCTGTATTTTAAAGCCGCGGTAAACTGCCGTGAGGACGCCGTTGTAGGCGTAGGTCACCAACTCGAACATCGTTGTCGCCAGTGGACTATCTCTGTGTGCGTGCAGCGAGAGGAGAGGGGGTCGAGGGGGAGGGGGGCAATGCCAAAGATCGCTTGAAAGCTGCGACAAGAGAACACGAGCAGGTTTGCTTCGTAGTGGTCACGGAGTCGCTTGTGTGGTATCGCTATCTAACTAGTACCCTCTCGCCACGCTACGCGGAGAGAAAGGGGCCGAGGCGGAGGGGAGGGGGATGGTGAGGCAATGGATACACTGCTGTGTACGTGTATATACCTTCCTACGATGCCACTACTGTCATCGACTAATCTCTGTACCGATACTATGAGAGACGAGAGTGCTAGAGCGCAAAAGAAAAAATAAAAGGCCCACGGCGATGATAATGCCTACCAGCGCACACACGCTTTTTCCAGCTATCAGGCGAGCCAGAACAAAGCGAAAAGAGGAATAGGCGTAGACAGCACGTGATTACGCTCTGTCCCTTCGGCGAGGCCGTTACGTTTCTTTTTCGCCCACTTACCGCCAAGGCGATCGTCTTGCAGGGAGCTGAAGGTGTGTTCCGCGAAGAAGGCGCAGCGGCGCTTCTGCTCGTGTTCGATACTGCACAACGAGGAGATAAAAAGAGGGCACAGGGGAGATGGAACCGTGCACAGGTTCATGGAGGTAATAGAAAAGGGGCAGAGGAAGAGATGATGGACAGCAGGTGCGTGCTTAGGTGTATCTCTTTATTTTTATGCGCGTCTTCGACGTCGCTCATGAGTGCGTTTCGTCCCCATGACGACTAGCTCTCCGCCACCATGGTTGCGTTGTTCGGTGACGTAACCCGCGGAGCCCTCGCGCACACGCACATCCAACCACACGTGACGCCAGGCGAGGGTGAGCACGACACCACTGTCGGAGCTGCCAAAGACCCGATAACCCACGAGGGAAAGGTAGAACATAACACAGGACAGGGGGACGATCCTTGAGCACAACAATAAAAAACGAAAATGGGCCAACACGAAAGAAAAGGAAGCTGGTGCGAAAGACCGAAGAGGACGACAACCACTACCGTGTAAGGCACTGGAAAGGAGGACGGCAGGCAGGCAGTGTGTGTGTGTGGATACTGATTCACTGTGAGCAAGAGACCTGCTCCATGCAACCTGCTGCCGGTGCACACGCACAGACCTCCACAGAGAAAAAAAACGCCGCTGGAGACCACCAGCGTCTGCGAGAGATGCAGAGCACAAATCAAGACGTGTTCCTGTGACTGGCCCATGACAGTCCGGTGCACAGAAAGGCAGATGAAAGAAATGATGATTCTTTTCTTTTTTGATTCACGGCAATGGCGTGGGAGCCATCGCCGCCGCGACCAGTACAACCACAACGACAACGGCTGCCCCTGCAACGAAACACTTCAGCGCTTAACTAAACATCATGTTGCCATCGTACCCTTTCGGATGCAGCTTATTCGTGCGCATGCTAACGTCCAGCTGAAGGTCGTGACGGTCACCGCCGCTGCGCTTCGCCACCCACGCAGCCTCCTTGTTCTGCGCCATGATGAGCTCCTTCTGCTCGTGCCTCGCCAGCGCGCGCGTTTCCTGCTCCTCGGCCAGAATCGCCATGCGTTTCTCATTCTGTTCCTCCGTCTCGCGTGGCCGGGGACGTGGAACATCATTTTCGCGCTTCAGCACCACGCGCTTCTTCCCAAGCGCCTTGTCGTGCGCCAGGACAAGTTCGTCGCCACGGACACCCTCGAGCTGCACCGGCCTCGCCGTCTCCGGGTCCTCGAGCGCCACGTCGTAGAACTCCTGGTATTCAGGGCTGAGAATAAGGCGTTCGTGGTTGGTTTCGCGCATGTGGTCGCGCAGCGCTTCCAGCGAAGAGAAGGAGCGCGTGCGCTCATTGCACACGATGCACATAAGCCCGTTGATTTTGCGGGCTAAGTACGCGAGCAGCGCTGCCTGGTTTGTGCAGTGGGCCGCCAGCGGAACTGCGAAGCTGTGCACGCACTCCAAATGGTGCACGTTGGACTCGACATCCGCCGAGAGAAAGCCGCAGAACATGCAGCGCAACTCGCTTGCGTCCTCCTCCCGCGCCTCAGGGTCCACCTTTGGAGCGGTTTTCGGCTTCGCGTCACCACGCGCGGCGGTGCTCTTCTTGGCGTTGTGGCGACGATGCAGGCCCATCGCCGCGCTACCGAGCGACGTTGACGTCAGCATACTCGCCGTCTCCGAGTCCCGCGCGATGATACGCTTCTCCTTTCGCATCAGATGCGCTGTTGAGCGGATATGTGTCTGCAGCGTCTGGACAGAGTGAAACGTCTTTTTGCATAGCGTGCACGAGTAGACGGGGGTGCCCTTCTCATCCAGAACGGCGCCCTCCGCCTCATTGGTGGAGAAGCGATGTTCCTGCTGCGACAGCGGGCGCAAGCCGTCGACGCGGCGACGCACATTGGTGAGGTGAAACTCAGACCCGTAGTGGGCACGCAGTACCTCACCGTTTTCTAGCACTACGTTGCACGTGCCACACCGAGACATGGCGACTTCGGCGAAGCAGGCGATGCGAGAAAAACGAAACGAAACCGCAAGATGAGTGAGAGCGCAGAGAAGGGGGGAGGGGTTTGCCAGGGCCGAAGCGCAACCCGCACAACGACAACTAGGGAGCAACGCCGTAGCCGAATCCGTTTGGCGAGGTGTGAGGGACGGTGGTCGAGGACGTGATATCTCAAAGGAGGGGACTGAGCGAAGCGGAGAACAAGGATACGTTACGCGAGAGGGAGAGAAAGATAGCGACACACACACACAGCGAAAGACTGCTCGGTTACTCGGCGTGCTGCCTTGTCTCTCTGAATTTTAAAAGAAAGGGAGCAAAGCAAGAAGTTAGAGGGGTGTGCGTTATCGGGTTATGGGCGGGGGGCGAGCACCAAGACTCCGTAAACAAATATGCACTGTAGTGGTCTTCTTCTCCGGATGATGAACGGGACAAGAAGTAAAGAACACGAACAGCAGGCACGAGCGGCGGCACAAGAGATAACACAACCACAGGAGAACAAGGGAAATCTTAATAACAGGATAGCAAGATACGTTTGAGAAGACACACACAAACAGAGAGGGAGAGAACAGAAAAAATAAACAAACAACGAGTGCGCGAGCAAGCCTGGAGGAGGGCGTGGAGTTGTGTCCTCGTGAGAGACTGCGCCGTTTCTGTGGAGAGTGTGAAAGAGAGAGGAAAGAGTGCGAGAGAAAGAGAAAAGGGCGGAGATAGAATGGCAAGGGCGGTGATGCTCGAACCCCATCACTCGGGCGCAGAGCGAGGATGACGAAGCTCGGCTGCAGTGGCGCTACAGGCTAGCTCATGTACTCTTGTACACCTCCGAGAGAGCGCAGGCATTGTTGTGAAAGCAGACACGCTTCTCTTGCCTGTGGAGGCCTGTTGGTAACCTCATGTCTCATTTCCCCAGCAGATGATGCCGGAAGGGGAATGCACGAGAAACATCGACGCCTTCCTCACAGAGAAGCAGTGAAGACGGGGGCCTTGGGTGTGGAGAACAGGGAGGTACAGCGAGAACAGGAGAGGGAAAAACCAGCTGGCACGCGTGCGTGAGGCAGACATCACTCTACCAGCCCGGAAAACTGGACAGAGGAAGAGAAGAGAGCGTAGCTTCCTGCTATCCCGTCTCTGTGCGCTTCCCCGTCTCTTCCTCCATCACGGCGCCAAAACGCGAACACCAACACGAAGACGGGATTGGTCGGAAATAAGGAGTCGATCGCCGCAAGGGCGAGTGCCCTTTTTCCCTTTTTGCTTCCAACGCGTCCGCTCACCCACCAAAAGGGTCAACGAATATACGCGTACACAACCGCAGCTGTGTATGTACCCCTGTTGCACTTGCGGCTGTTCATCAAGGACATATTGGGTCAATCAGCACCATTGGGCGCCGCGCAGTCTATGGCACTACCACCGCATAAAAAGCAGGCCAGGTGCGGGATCACCCTCAACATCACCGCAACGCCGCGAAGACATACAAAAAAAGCGGGCGAATGCGCATAGTTGGTGACCTCTCGACACGATTTGCAGTGAGCTGGCGCTGGCATCATGATCACCGCACGCCTCCTCGAGCCAGCGCCAGCCCAGCCCTGTCAGCCGCCACCACGAGTGTGGGCGCTGGACCCTCACACCACCCAGGCGGTCCCCCGTTCTCACGGTAACGGAGGGTGCGACAAGAGCTTCACGAATGGGGGGGCCGCAAGGCGGTGGAGGGGTGGGTGTGTGGGGGGCGTGTGTGACGTGTGGCGCAGCAAACGAACGCAGCGAGGCGCGCTCTTTTCTCTTTCCCACAGTGTCCGCCAGCGCGTCGCGGCTTCCCTTTGACAGGCGCCCGACGGCACATGTAAACCCTTTGGTCTGTGTTGATAAACATGCACACGTTGCTGTCCATTCCCCAAAACGTTCGTGCAGTCAAATCATGCCGTCTCCTCCATCGTCGTTGTCCATGTTTTGCGCAGTGTAGTATCGGCTACACAGCATGGAGGAGTCCTCTGGCGTGGCCCCAAACCAGCGCACCCACAACGGCTGCATGCGCTTGTAGTCACGCCTCTTCAGCAGCAGCCGCTGACGACGAATCTCAGCTTGGCGCAGAACATCGCGCGGGTTAGGCGTCTGAAAGACCATCACCGTGAAGTAGATTATGCTTGGTACCACGAGTGCCACTGAGACACCAAACGCCGAAAGGATTCCGGCGGTGTCGAGTGACTTGCGAAACACACCAAAGTACTGAAGTGCTGGGCTGTCACTATAGACACTCGTAGAGTACACGTAGAAGAGCGGCATACCAAGAAGCATGAGGAGGTTCAGCGGGGTAACGGCGTGCGACTCCCACCACATGGTGTACACCTGCGACAGCATCAGGGCCGTGTAGGAGACGCTGAACGTCACGTCATTGGACGCCGTACCACCGCTGTCGGCGTACGCGAAGTCGGGCCCGTACAACCGCGTACTTAGCCAAAGCAGCCCAACAGACTGCAACACGCCACGGACTACAAAAGACCCAAAAAACTCGCCCGGGCGTATGTCGACAGCGTGCCGCGTCATCTTGTACAGGTACGGATTTCGCTCCAGCACTACGCGCGACGCACAGCGGTCGAAGCAGTAGAAGATCGTCTGTGGCAGCGTATAGAAGCCGTTCCACATGGTAAGGGAGAAGCTGTTCCAGAAGGTACCACCAGATACGTGCGTGCCAATTACGTTGTAGACCAGCTGAATGAACGAAATCAGCATCGACTTGTAGAAGCTGTACTTGATCACGTATGCGCTTCGGGTGTACGCCTGCTGCCCGTGCACAAACAGCAGCGGACGCAGGTCGGAGAACTGCGTAATGGAGAAATCTGCGGCACGGGCCGCCTGCTGCCCCTCCTTGCCCGCAATCCCCACGCCCACATGTGCCTCCTGCAGCATCGCGACATCGTTCCCACCGTCGCCGACGGACAGCGTCATGAAGCCGCCGCCGCGCACAAACCGGACGATGGCGGCCTTCTGGCTCGGGTTCGAGCGCGCGCAGATGACGCTGCTGCAGCGGCTGGATATCTCGCGGAAGCGTGCCCGCAGTGTTGGGTCTTGTAGGATGGTCTCCAGTACAGTACCACCTTCCACAACTAAGACGGCGATACGCTCGGGGCCGCCGCTCACAAATGCACCGCCACCCGCGTCGCTCCCGGTTGCCTCCGCGACACTGTCACCTGCCTGCGCCATTGCGCGCAACGGCCTGTTCGAGAGCTGAGACGAGTCGCTCACGTCAAAGCCAAGCACGCGCGTTTCCAGCGCCTTGCCGCACATCTGCGCCGCAGACGCAGACACGAACTCGCATGCAGCGCTGCTCCGTCGCGACTGCCAGGATGGTGGGGGAGGCAGTCGCTCCATCGGGAAGGTGAGCAGCTCCTCGCTCCAGCTTCTCGCATTGGTCGCCGCACCGCCCCGCTTGCAGGCGTCTCTGCCGAGGTCCGTGGCAGGCTGCGTCTGGCTAATGCGAATGACCATGTCACTTGCACGGTAAAGACCGCACGACAGCCCGATCTGCTCTGCCGTCTCCATCTTGTCCCCTGTCAGCATCCAAACCTTGATGCCGGCGATGAGCATGTCGCTAATCGTCTCCCCCACATCATCCTGCAACTTGTCCTCGATGGCTGTGATGCCGATAATGGTCACGCCAGACTCCATCTGCGCACGCAGCGCGTCGAGGTGTGCCTGCCGGCCCTCGGTCAAACAGCTCGCCTCCGCGATGTTGCGCAGGAAGACACTCAGATCCGCCCGTGTGAGTTCCTTGCACGCGACGAGGAGGGTACGGAAACCGCGGTGGGCGTAGAGAGACAGCTTCGCCGCGCACTCCGGATGGAGAGGAGGTTTTGGGGGGTGCGCCGAGGCGGCCGAGGATGACGGCCCTGCTGAGGCCATCTCCATCACACGATCGTCGGCGCCTTTCACAATAAACCAAATTCGACCAGAGCCGGACTCTTCCACAACGACCCCCATCGTCCTCCTCTCAGAGGAGAAGTGGAAGGTGTGGTGCACCGTCCACGTCAGCTCCTCCTCGTCATCGTTGTCTGCCCCTGCAACGGATACACTGCTGTCACCGTGGATGCAAGCCCCCACTGCAGCTGCTGCCCCGGTGCTGCTCCTGTCCTCTCCGCGGCCCATGCGAAGCACGGCGCGATGCTCGCTGCGGTATACCAGTGAGACCCCCAACTTGCGCATCCCCGCGCAAAGAGCAACCTCGTCTGGAGACGCGGCGTGGTAGGCGATCGCCGCGCCACTCGGGTCGTTGCCCGAAGATGCTTGGGGATGCACGACTTCTACGGTGTTGCACAAGGCGACCATCTGCGCGAATCGCCGCACTGTCACAAGCGTGGCGGTGCCCTGCTTCTTCAGCTCCTCTGGCATACTCGTGCATGTGGCTTCTATCTTGGAAACAGAGATATGGTGGCCAGGGCAGACGGTGACGGCGTCTAGCTCCATCACATTCTGCGTGAGGGTGCCAGTCTTGTCGGACAGGACGTAGTCGATCTGACCGAGGTCCTCGAGAATACTGGAGTTCTTCACCTTGCACCCAATCTGCTGCGACCGGCCTGACCGCCGCGCCCCCGCTGTCGCTGGGGCCGTATGCATCATCGAGACGTCCCATTCGACCGCTCTCGCCATGTAGTACTTGCACACATCCACGACAAACTTGAAGGAGACGGGAATCATGACCGTCGTCAGCAGAAAGAAGCGCAGCGGGTATATGACAGCCGACCCGCTCGCCTCGCTCACTGGCAGCGGCAGGTACCAGGCCATGTCGTGCACGCTTCCGTTCTTCACAAACCCCATGACGCCAAAGACGAGGGCGTTCAGTATCTGGCACACAAAAATGCAAGCAGAGTAACGGCTGACGTCCTTGTCGATTTGCGCCCACTTCACAGGCGCCTCGCGCTTGTTCATGCCAGACTTAGTGTCATCGCCCGTGTACACTGCGACGCACACCGCCTGCGCAACGTTTTTCAGGACGCACGACTGGGGGAGGAGATGGTGATGGGTGAGGGGCACTCGCCCCGACGGGGCACCTGCACAAGAGACGGTCGCCTGGGGACTGAGTTGAAGGTCAGCGCAGCCTTCAAAAGAGTCCATGATCGCTGACGCTGGAGGACACTCTAGGCTCACGCTCGTCAAGGCCGAAATGACATTCACGGCTGGAGGCGGCTCCGTCTGCGAACTGACCTCGCAAACCGCGCTTGTGCGCCGCGAGAGACTGCCTGGGTCAACCGTAGTGAACTGAAGGGTCTCCTTCGGCTTCAGGTCAATCTCGCCATCCAAGTTGTCCGTGCGGATGTACACGGCCGACGTCGCGCCGAGGACGACAACGTCGCATGGAATTTCCTCGTCCTCGCGCAGCAGCAGCACATCGCCGACGCGAATGTCGGCGTTGATGCGCGAAACCCAGGCCACATTCTCGGCGTCAAGCACCCTTCGAAGCGTGTGGTTGTATTTGTGGTCCTGTTGGTGCCGCTTCACGTCATCGTAGCCTTCCTTCACGGCGGTCAGCGTAAAAGCGAAAAGGAGTGGTAGCAGCGTGGACAGCGGGTTTACCGGCGCGATGACCGAAACGAACTGTAGTAAGGCCACGACCAAAAAGTACAAGTTGAGAGGGCGGCTGAACTGCTCGTAGAGGTTCTTGAAGATGAAGTTCTGCGCCGTGTAGCGGCTATTGACTACGAGGTTCGTGCAGTACTGATTTGCCACGGCCTCGTCGAGTGGGCGAATGCGGCGCATCCGGGGCTGATCAGCGTTGCCGGAGTGACGGCTTTGCACCGGAGCGTAAGTGGCGCGGCTCCGCTGACTGTCCGCTGAGTTTTTGAAGATCCTCGTCGACGAGAGACGCTGGGCAGCGTTCTTGGAGCAGAGCTGCAGTCGTAATCCTAACCGTCTGCACCACAGGGATGCCGCGGCCCCTACGGAGGTGAGTGTCGCCGCCGCCCTCTCGCTCGTCGATGGGTGGCGTTTCTGGGCCAAGCCGTTGAAAGCACAGTCACTGCAGCCTGCGTCGCCGCGCGACTCATAGCTGTCCAGCGCACGAGCAAAGTGGAAGCCGCCGCCGCGCCGCTGAACCGGAAAGGGGTTGGTGGAGGTGCTACGTGGGAAGAGGGGAGTAGAGGCAGAGGAGTTGGGGCAGCAAGTGCTGGGGGTGGTGGTGATGGGCACACTCAAACCGGGCACCCTGCTCTGCTGGAAAGGTAGCGGGGTAGAGGGGCTCGCCGCCTTTCCAGCACCCACCATTTCCCCGTAATCGCGGTGGCCGCTAACAGAGTACAGCTTGAAGGGCAGCGGGTGCTCAAAGGCGTGATCAGAGAAGGACAGGTCACGTGGGTGAGCCGAGCCTTACATATACGGCTGGCGTGCACGTATGCCGTCGTTGAACGACGGATGCGCGCGGTGCAGACACACCACAGCTAGGAGAGTTCACCAAACGGTCGTCCGTACACGATGGCCGCTGGGTGATGCGAACCGCGATCAGAGGCCGGTCATGAATAAAAGGAGGAAGACAAGGGTGATGTGAAGCGCGACAGGCGCGGCGGATGCTGTGGTGTGTGTTGCCGCTAGAGTACACCGAGATCCGATCAAAACGATGAAAGAAAAACGAAAAAAAAAAGATGTCCTGATGTTGTTATGATGTGTGTTGCTGTTCTTGATTGAGCCGTGCCGATGGAAGCTGCAGGCGGGGTCCCCTCTCGCTTGTTGTGCTGCCTCGTGTCTGTACAGGGTGGCAGGACAAGCAGGTGAGAACCGGAGATGGTACGAAAGGGGTAGAAAGACACCGCCGCGCAGCGTGCACCAAGGTTCCGAATGAGTGGGAAGCGGACGTCCCAGAAATCGAGACACGCACACACGCACTTACACGTGGGCGAAAATTACAGATGCTAGTCGCACTGTACGGGTAGCTGATAGAAAGGAAAAAGAGGCGACGACGGGGATGTCAAGAGGGAGGCGGAGGGGGGAGGTGAGAAGTGCCTCTTCAGGAACCTAAAGCATCCACAGCCTGCATCCATCGTGGATGGTGGGCGCTGCCCGTCGGCGTGCCCACTGATTCACAAACAAGGCGCGCTACCGTTCGACGGAGAACAGGCAGCGGAAAAACAGCTGCGATCCCCTTCCCAGGAGCCGTGGCCTTCTCGCGGCGTCCATGCCTCGCTGCTGCTTCTCTCAGCAGCCTCCACGAGATGACTCAACGCGTCATTCCTCCCGAGGTCGGCACGTTTTTCTTCGCCAACACAACGAGTGCAACGCTTTCAACACAGATGCAGCCGTGAAGCGAGGATTTCCCCGCCACTTTCATTATCGTTATCCTTCATGTTGTTGTACCTCTTCCAATGCATACGTAGTGTACAAACTTGCCAACGACCCCATGGGAGACGCATGCCTCCCCTCCCCCACCCAAGCGCGCGCACGTAGCTGCGGAGAAAGGCAGAGTCAAAGTAAGTCCAGCTTGACTAAAAGGGAGAAAGCACATGGCAGCAGCGAGAGCGCCAACACTTCATCTCCGCTGCGACTGCTGCGGCAGACAGTGAAGAGGGTACGTGCGGATAAGGGGCATTCTACTACTTGGGCCGCTGATGCGCACGATCCTCTCGCGCCTCGCGCTTTACACGCAGCGGGTCCTGAAGGAATTCCTCGCGCACGTGCTGCTGGTGCGAGCGAGCGAGCTTCTGCCGCTTCTTTCGAATCTGCGCCGCTACAAGGGGACCCCACTCCTCAGTCAGGGTCGAACCGCTGTTCTTCAGTTTCCTGTCCACCGCTACGCCGCTACTCGGTGGCTTGCCAGCGATGCGCTGCGGCGCTGCGTCGTCCCTGATCACTCCGCTGTGCGACGGAGCGTCACGTGGGAGTGCAGGGGTGAAGCTGGTGGAGACTGGAAGTGGCGATGCTTCAATGATTGCAGCCACAGCGTGCGAGGGCATCGTCTCCGGAATGTCGAACGGCACGGGGGCGAGCCCACGCGCCGACTCCACCACGTCATGGAAGAGCACCTCCACTGGCGCCAGAGCAGCGGCGTTGCCGACGAGCCAGTCGTCCACGTTGACCTTGGGAAAGTCATCGACGTCAATCCCCTCGCTTTTGCCAGCGCGCTCTGGGTACAAAAAACGCCGCAGCCGTGAGCGCAATGCCGCGCCACGCCAAACCGGCTGGATGCGCTTGACGGCAAGCTCCTCCTGGCGCGCCTGGGACTGCCAATACGCGAGCCGCAGACGGGCCAGCTCGAGGCGAGCCCGTCGAACGAGTACACGGCCGTGCAGCCACTCCGTGAGGTATGCGCGAGCGAGAAGGGCGACGTGGTCGTGCTGGTGCTGCTTGTAGGAGAAGTTACGAACGTGCGTGCATGCTAGCGGGTCACCCTCGGCAGACACAGCGAGCGCCGCTGAAGGGGGACGATAAGAGAGGCTGATCCACTCAGACAACACCGCGGCATCGACCCGGTAGTGTTCCACATGACGCTGGTGCTCCGCGGTGCGAACGTGAATTTGTGCTGCCGTTAACGCGTTAAGATCCGCCACTGCGGCGGCACTCGGATTACTCGGAGGCTGATCGCCGTCGCTTTTTGCACAAACAGCGGCAGCCGCGTCAGAGGCGGTGAGCTCCCAGGCCTTAGCGCGGTTCAACGGACGCTCTGCGTACGCCTCACGCAGCTCCTTCTCCTCCAGTACGTGCTGCAGCTGTGCATCCCAGCACAGGGCGGAAAAGACCTCTCGGTATAGCTGGGGGGTGGCAGCAGGGAGGTATCGCGACGACGACGTGACGAGCGCAGCAAGAGCAGCGTCGGCGTGCCATCCGCAGTCCAGATGATCGTCTGCCTCCGTCCCTGTTGTCGGTGCACGGGAAGATGACGAGTGGGACTCCGGCATTCGTCGCAGCTCACGCGCGTGTTCCCGACGACAGTTGTTCAGTATCTCCAAAGACGGAACGAGTTCGTGTAGTGCACGAGTCACAGTTGCTGCAAGTTGCACATCATTGGAGTCCTCGACCAGACAAGGATTCCCCGTGAGATCAAGCTCCTGCAGCCGCGTGCAGCATCTCAGCGGCTCTAGCGCGCTTAGAGAGGCAAGCCGATTGTGCGATAGCCTCAGCGACCTCAGCCGCGGACAGTGCTGCACTCCGCTAATGTCGCTGATCTCATTACCCTCGACCTGCAGCACTGTCAGCATCGGAAACCACCCGAGGGCGGCGGCGTCAAGGGAGGCGAGTTTCGTGCGATTCACAAACAGCTGCGTTAAGCAGGGGTAGACGTATTGACTCGTTGGAAGCGCACGCAGTGGATTGTGCGAGGCGCACAGCTTGCTGAGCAGCATGGGCGAGTTCGACGTAGCGTCGTCTTCACCTCCATCTGTTCTTGAAGTCAACGTTGCGAGTTCGTTGCTCCCCACATCCAGCTCGCGCAGCAGCGGCATCGCGCTGACGGCGTGCGCATCAGTCAGTCTGTTGTGAGCTGCTGACAACTCGCGCAGCTGCACACAGCCCTTGAGGGAGTCGAGGGCAGTCAGCTTGTTCTCTGTGACCGTGCAGCGGACCAACGAGGAGGAGGCGAGCGTACTCAGCGGCGTGAGCGAAGCGAGATTATTGGAGGAGACGGTAAGAGACAGCAGGTGAACCCGCGCCGCCAAGGCGTGGTTGCGCGCCGCCGCCACGTGGCGCAGGTGCGATGTGCGAGAAGAGGGAGCGCTGCCGGCAGAGAGGCGGCGCTGGTCGGGCAGTCCCGTCGCGAGCGCTCTGTCTGTCGTGCCTGTTGGGCCTGATACGTCCAGGGTATGCAGTTGCGCGTGAGAGACGCTGAGTGACTGCAACGAGGAAAAAGTGCGGACAGCCTCCAACACATCCAGTTGCCGCAGCGGATTGCCGCTTAAATCCAACTCCTTCACCACACGCGCGACCGAAACAGCGGCTTTGGGTTCGCACTGTGGCCTGGCACCTTGGGCAGCGCTGAGGCTGAGGTGACGCAGCTGGCCCCAGTCCACCTGCTGCAGGTCTTCGAGGGAGAGCACAAGTTTCGCCAGGTGCTGGGGTGCCCTCCGTGGGCTGCGTGCCACAGTGTGGAGCGACGGCCAGAGCAGCCTCACAAATGTGTCGGCGTCCAGCACTCGAGCATCCGCGGCAGCCTGCTTTGCGGGCACACCGCACTCCTCCACGAGAGGGGGATTCTCGGGGAGCACCACCACAGAGGCTGAAGCTTCGATGCTGTTGAGGCTCTGAGCAGCACCCTTGACATGAGCGCGGTAATGGCCCTCAGCTTCTACAAGAAGAGTGCGGACGCTCTCGAGCGTCTTTTGTCGCGTCGAGATCCAGCGCAGCAATGCCGCCCGTTCCCTCAGCAACGGCGCGATCCGCCAAGAATACCATTGGCTCTCGCGCAGTGTGTTCTCGTCTAGAGACACCGCTGTGTCAGCAGCAGACGCGTCATCTTCGCCTTGCAGTGTCTGTGAACATGCCCATACACGCTGCTGCTCGAAGACGGCGCGAAGCTGTTCCATGGCGCTCTTTGCAGTTGCCATCTCGCCGTCCACCCGTTTCTGGGTGGCCATTCGAGCGCGCTGCTCTTCCTCGTCTGCGTCGCGGCGCAACAACCGAAGCGATAGTGCCTCCTCTTGCAACAGCTTCTCCCGTTGCACCTCCCACTCTAGGATGAGCGTGTACACCAGCTTTTCACTTTCCTGGAGGCGTCGCAGTTCCTGTGACTGCTGCACCAGCGCTCTGTCCTTGGTGGCGGTGGCGAGGAGCTCGGCGTATGCGGTTCTCTGAGTTTCGCAAAGGTGCTCCGCAGCCTGGACCGCCGACCGCTCCAACGCAGTGCGCTGCTCTGCGTACCAAGTGAGCCAATCTGCACGGGCGCGAATCTCGCGCTCCACCAGCTCATCTTCGATGCGCATGCGGTGGCCCTCAGTGGCCTCGCGGTCTACAAGAAACAACTCTAGTGCCGCCTGCCGGCGAATGCGTTCTAGTGAAGTGTTCACAACCGACACGGAATCGGCTGCATCTCCGCTACCTCCACCTTGTTGCTCCTGAGCGGCGTTGGCGCCATTATCGAGGCCTACCTGGGTATACGGCTGAAGCGACCGCGTTGGGACTGCTCCACGGTACTGTTGCTCCTCTCGTGTGGGGGAGAGAAGTATGTCGAGCTGCTGCACAAACGACGGAAGAGTTGCAAGGCCGAGTGCATTGCGCTCGTAGCTCTGCAGCTTGACCTGTGCCACGCCTTGTCGAGCAGCACTACCGGGTCGACGCGCTCGCACGTGCGCTTCTCTTGACGCCGTGGCATGCAGCTGCATCTGGCCATCGCGGAGCTCCGTGTTGGCGATCAGCGCAAGCACCTCCGTGCTTCTTGTGAGCAGCTGCGGGAGCGACAGGGACTTTTCTTCCTCAGTTGTCGATCCGGTCGGCGGGCCCTCCACCTCTGACACCGCATTCGTTGCACCGCGGATCCCGGGATGCTTTTTTTGTGCCTGCAGCACAGCGCCGTCGCTGCCAGGCAGCGGCTGCACGGCTAACGGCAGCTCCATCTCGAATGCGCAAAGATACGGGAGTCCCGGCGTTTGGGTAAACAGGGTCGGCGCGTCGGCGTCGACATCTTCGGCGGACGGCGTCATCTCCACTTCATCATACCCCGCACTGATGTCACTTGCAGATGTACTCACTGTACGCAGAGCTAGGGTGGCACGGAGCCGTGCACGTCCCTCGCGAGCACGACGAAGCAGTTGCACGGCCTCTTCGTCATCTTCGTCTCCGTTTAGCACCTCCATCCGGTCGAAATACACATCTAGCGCATCCTCCGTAAGCAGCGCCTCGCGCTCTTGCTGCTTGCGCACGGCGTACGCTATGTCTTCTGTTTCCTGGTCACACGCCGCCGCAGAGCATGCCTTCAGTGTCTCCGCTGCCTTGGCGAGCAGCTGTTCCGTTGATTCAACTAGGCGGTGAAACTCGATATCCTCCGTGCATGCAGGGTCGCCGGCTGCTTTCATGGGGGAGGGATCACCACGGCACGCCAAGGGTGCCTCATGAGTGTCTGGCATAAACAAGTGCGATGCCATGGAAGCGATAGACGCACCCTGAACTGCGAGACTCGCACGACGCGCCCACTCCTTTCCGCTTCGCAAGACAGCAGCATGCCGCTCCACCGCGGGAGACCGCGTGAATCGGGTAAGTGACGGTGTTGACGTATGGCACGCCGTTCGTTCTCTTTGTAGCCCATCGCCGTTGCTCAGGTTCTCGAGAGCGTCAAGGGCGTCCGTAACAGTCTCCATCAGCGTCGCTGGTGTCGTCCTGTCCAGCAACAAGAGGGAAGGAAACTTCTCGTGGAGATACAGTCGAAGCGGGTCCTTGTGCCCGTGTTCGCGGTCACGCCTGGGTGCAGTCGTGCCGCCATGGCCACAGGGGTCTGCGACGACAGCGCCATCGCTCACGTCGTTGTCGTTGGACGCCGTACCCGTAAGAAAGACATGGCCGTCGCCCATCTGCGATTTAAACTGACTCGGTGCTGCCCACTCAAGGCCGTCGTTGTAGGGCCCCTCGGCGCCGTACTTGGCCAGCAGCGCAGCTTCCTCCTCAAGCGTCAGCTGCGGAAAAGGAGCCACCGCTGCGGTGGCCGGGCCCGCCTCGCCATTAGCCTCGTCGCCAGAGTCCACATTCATTCTAACGTACCCCGCTTGCTTTTTCTGTTGTCGCTTTGTAGTTGCTCTATTCTCTAGAGAGAACAACATGACAAAGGAATAGTGCACGGCAGACAGCGGTTCCACGTGTGCCTGGAACCTCCCTTGTACATCGTGACCGCCGTGCGTACGCGGCGAAGTTTGCTTCTGTCGCCGATACGTGGCATGTTCGAACGGGTGCAGTGGGGAGATGGGGAGAGAGAGGAAGAGAAACGTGGCGGAGGACCAGCGATGCCTCACAGACACAGCAAGCTGCGAGCATCCTGCACGGTGACCGAGGATGGCATGATCAGGCCCAGAGACTTCTGAGGTGCAGTAGTGGAAAGAAGACAGCAAGGGCGTTTCGTCACCTCTGCGCAGAGGGGGGGGGAGGAGGCTTTAGTGGGGAGCTCGTCAGTCCAGTAGGAGAACGCAGATGTATGCTCCTGCACTCTCTGGCGCACTCCTCCGGGGTAGGGAGGGAGGGAGGGAGGGAGGGAGGGGGGGCAAGAAAGGATGAATAAACGAGAAACGGAATGAGACGCGAATTAGCATCCGCCACCACGAGAGAGGGAGTGACAACGGCAGTCGAGTATCGGTGACGCGTATATCCGACTTTTACGGTTTGCCTGCTTCTGTATTTTATTTTCTGTTTTTTTTTCCGTTTGTCAAGCCTCGTCGAGACGCAGTGATTTTTTTTTAGAGAAGGTGTGCATGCGCTGACCGTGAGGATGACTCACATTCGGTGCATGTCTACCGATGGAAGGGAGGAGGAGGAGGGGGGTCGCGGTGTCTGTGAAGATGAGGGCTGGGGAAGATAAGAGTAGTAAGAACACATCGCAGCATTCATGACCACAACAAGAAGAGAGGGTTAGCGAGTGGGGAGAGGAAAGGCGGGGGGGCGGTGCTAGAGCGATGGGGCAAGAAGCATGTCCACCTCGCGGGATCAAGTGGCACGCTAGAAAATCAAGAGAGCGCCCGGACTGGAGTCACAGCGATACGCACAGACTTGGGAATCCACGGAACATCGAATGCCTCTCTTTCTCTCCCCCTTGAAGGATGCGTGAGCCTGTGTCCTGCGCCGGCATACCCCCTTCCCGTCACCATCGCGTTGCCGCACTCTCAAAGTCATCGCCTCCTCCCTTTCGCATATTCACTTGCAAAGGAGGCGCAGGCTCACCGGTTTCGATGAGCCGCACAGACAGGCTGGCAAGCGCAAAGAGAGTCGCATACTGACGGACGTTCACGCGGAGAGTTGCTGAGCGAGCAGGGAGGGAGATGCACCACCGAAAAAAAAAACGTTCAGCATCCCTTCGGGGAGGCAAGAACCTCACAAGCTACAACAAGCGCATTTTAGGAAGATCATGGGTCCCCCCAAAAGTCTCTTCCCTACACCTCGCTATGCTCTCTCTCCGCCTCTCGTTGCACAAGCAGAATGCCGCAGCGCGGTACTCGTGCACATGTAGCGTGAACGTGTAGACGTGCGCGTGGATTTGGTGTCGTCAGCAAATATGATGAAACCCCCCAAAAAGGACAACAACAATATCACGACGCCAACGCCCACGTGTCTTCCGCGCTGAGAAGGCCCTGTGACTCATATGCGTGCAAGTCCGCCAGGTAGGAGGGGCACATCGCCAACGAGTCAAGTGGCTGGTGCAAAGTCGGTGGTGCTGACAAGTCCGAAATGCTGACTGAGCTTTCTCTTTCTATTTTCTGCGAAGAGGCCCCTGAAAGCGTCTTCGCGGGGAAGATGCGGTGGAAGCCGCGGGCGTAAGCAAGCTCGTCCCTCATGCGCAGCTCCACGTCCTCGCGGGTTCCAGCAGCGTTGCCGCGAGCAACCACATCGACGTCACCCGCCTCCGCAATGTGGAAAAGCCCCCGATCCTTTGCTGCGAGGGGGCCGTGTAGGTCCTCGCGCAGCCGGGACGAGTTCCAGAGTGTGCTACCTGGTGCCATATTCCTCTCGAACGGCTCCAGCATCGCCAAATTGAGCAGGTCAGCCACCACGTTTGTCTTGGTGGAGTAGTCGAACGTCGAGCTGCTCTCAAGCGACGGCAGCGTGTTGACTTCAATGAGAAACGGATTGAGGCTGGCATCGAGCATGACGTCGAAACCATACAGCTCAAAGTAGCTGCCCGGCATCGGCACACGGCGAACGGCGTCGTTGACGACAGGCCGTACCGCCATTAAGGTGCGCGTGATCAGCTGGGCAATTTCCTCACGCACTGCATCGGAGGCGCGACGAGCCGGTGCCACTCCTGTGCGGCTCCTCACAGTACTTTCACCGCAAGCATCAATGTAGTCCCACAGCCGCTGGAGAGACCATTTCAGCTCCGGTAGGACTGCATCCCCGTCAACCGCATTGGTTTCCGTCGGCAAGGATAGAATGGAACGGCCATGGCCATGCATGGCGACGTAACGCCTGCCCACCGAGTAGTTTGTCAGGTGTCGGAAACGGTCGTGCATGTGCTTTGTGCAGTAAGCCGACGGAGTCACACTGCCGCTGTGGTTGTTGCCCCTGTTGCGAGAACCAGCGCTCTCGTGTCTTGCGCTACCGGCCAGAGAGCCTGGTAGAACGGCTCCGTCGCCTACCTCCATCCCGCCACAGTCGATACTCGAGGATGATGAGTTAGTCGTGTCGCTGTACGGCTCAGCTGCAAATCGCACCAGCCCCTCCTCGTGCCAGTAGACGGTGAGTGGGTTGTAAGAGGTGACAGCGACATAGAGGCGCAGATCCACCTTTCGACCCTCCACGAGAAGAGGATTCTCAATGTACTCCTGCACAACGTAGCTGCTGAAGAGCCGCCGAGTCTCCTTAGAGGCTGCCTTACAGTCAATCTCCTCCATGATGCGCTCCCATGACGGCGCATGCTCGGTGCCGCCTTGCGAGATCAAGATGCCCCGGCCGCAGCTGCCTCGAGACGGCTTCCAGATGAAGTGCCGGTCGCTCGGTGATGCCTTCATGGCAGTCACCAAGCTTTCCCGCTCCTGCGGATAGAACCAGGTGCGTGGTACATAGCTGTAGCGTGACTGCACCGCCTTACGCTCTCCTGACGTGGTGGCGCACTGCATGGCATCCTTGAAGGCCCGGCGCACATTCACCGCCATCCCTCGCTTGCAGCCGATGTTTGCGTGGCTCAGCGGGAAGTGGTTGTACCGCTGGTGAGAGTTCACCATGCGAAGCTTCTCCATGTAAGCTGCCTGCTCAGACGAATCAGCAGCGGCGAAGTCGAGGAGCGGGGTCGGCTGCCCGTCGCGCAGCATCTCGCAGAACCGCATCGAGCGTCCCCACACGAGGTTGCTCGCCACGTCACGAGCTTCTGCAGGGACACGGCGGAACCCAGCCTTCAAGAGCGGCAGCCGCAAGGCGTAGTACTCGCACGAGGATGACGTGATACTGAACAGTGGCAACGCAGTCCCGAGCGAGCTGGGCTGAAAAGCGTAGCCCGGTGGGCACTTCTCACGCATTCGGGGAAAGTAAAAGCTCGCTTTGCGCTGTGGGCTGCTGGACGGCTTCAAGTACACCGGCATCGGTGAAACAGACTCCACAGCGTGCATGAGGGACGACGATTCAGAGAGGCAGCTGCTGGCCGACTCACCCGCGTTCGCGGCCACTGCAGCCGCCGCCGCCGCGGCACAGAGACGCCCGTGACGACGGAACATGTCCCTGTGCACGTAATGCCACGAGTAGAGGGCTTTCCTGCAGCAAGGTGCAAGCAAAGGATACCGAGAGTGCGTAGAGAGTCCCGACGCACAAGCTACGCACCAAAACAACGCAGCCAAACTTTTTATTTTCTAATCCGCCGAGCAGCGGAGTCAAAGACGTCCCCTCTTCCCGTCGGCTTGCCCGAACTCCGCCTGCTCCGCCTCTCGTCGCGATGAAAAGCGTGCTTCTTTGTTGCGCACTGCTTTTTTGTTGTTGTTCGCACCGTGAGATCAACACCCAAACAAAGGCGTCGACTCACATCCCAGCTGAGCAGCACCAGTTACTTAATAGATTTCTGTCTCCCCGCGAGTATCGGGCAATGATGTCGTCTGTGTGCGGTGACGCAGGGGAAAAACAAAACCTATACAAGAGGACCTTCTCTCCCTTTAATACACACACACGCAGATAAAAAAAAAGAATACTGGAGAGCCCGTTGGATTAGTCGTCTCTCTCTCTGTCCCTCTGTCTGTCTGTGCGTGTTGTGTGTGGTGTACTAAATTGTTTGTGCGACTCACAAGTGAGTCTCCGCGTCACCCCCTTTCCGGGCGCGTTTACGGCGAAAGTGAAGGACCGAGACGCCGTCTGAGATGCGCAGGCGCGAAGAAACGAGTGCGAAGAAAAAAAAGAGGCAAGAAGAGTGAATACCATCGGGGCGGATGGACGGATGGAAAAGGTTCGGGGGTGGCACCTACGTGCGTAGAATTACCCTTGCCACTCGCAGCTCAGCCCTTCGCATGAAGCCGCTGAGCCGGAGAGGAGCTACTGTACTCGGTTAGCAAGAAAAATGTCCTGGGAGTTGAGAACACGCCACCATTCTTACGCTATCACCGACAGGCGCACAGTTCTACACTACAGATGCAACGTGCGCATGTGCGCGCGACGGCAGGCGGTGGGCGAAGGTGCCCATGAGGGCTTCTGCGCTGCTTCATGCTCTCTCACTGACGGTCCATACACTTGGGTCAGCAAAACACTCCCTCACTCTCATAGCTACACAGAGAGAAAGCCACACATACACGCACACACAAAACTAGAAATCGTCCTGCACAACGTGATGCACCATTGTGTCGCCTTGCGTGCATCCGTGCCGACAGCGACATGTCAAGGACATAGTAAGGCGAGAAAAAAAAGTCGGAAAACAAAGGCGCGAAACCATGGGGCTCGTTAGTCGCGCTCAGTGCCCTTTTCACGGAGCACGATTGCGCCAGCATCTATGCGTGCACGTGTGCAGAGCCGATGCTGCGCACAACAGGCAAAAAAGCCCCATACCCATACAACGAGCAAGTAGCCAACTCCGCAGCAAGGCTAAAGAAGCATCAGCAACAAAAATGTGCATGAGCACAACAACGGATATATAGACATTTTTTGTCTCCGTGGGAGGAAACACTTCGCCTTCAGCTTACCTCATGACGAAGGATACCCCTCCGCGCGTGGTATCCTCCAGTGCTCACTGGCACCCGTTTTCCCTCTCACTCAGAGTGGAAGCCCAGGCAGGACCGCTATCCCCTGCCGATCCCAAGCCACGTCTGGTTTTGAAACAGGGTCCAAGTGCCGACGACGTAGGGAGCCCAGAGTGACTTATCGCTATTCATGTCGGCAGCGAGGTGATGGACGGCGTGGCGGCAGGGAGACCTGCGACCGTGCACATGCTTGTTTCATCCACATGATGGGCAGAGTGTCAGCGTGACTCGAACGCAATCTATTACCCGGCCCCCTCCCACTGGCCTACTCGTGTGTGTGGGGGAAGGGGGAGGGTCTGAGGCGCCTGTGCGGGGTGGAGTTTGAGGCACGGGTCGTGTTCGCAGGTGCCTGTGTTGCCGCATTGCTGTACTTTGCGTATGTCTAGCACTGCTTTGGACCAGGCGCATGGGGGCCCTGTGACAGGGTCGGTGGGATCGAGCGGACTTGAGGTCGTGTGGCACGGCAGAGACTGTGCATTCTGAGAAGGAAAAACGCATCGCTTGCCAGTATGTCGACTCGGCTAATGAAAGTTCAGTGGTGATGCGAATCGTCCACGCCACTGTAGCGCACCAAGAAGTCAGAGACATGCCAATGAGGTGAGAGTCCACATAACCCCCGGTGTGAAGCAACGCACCATGCACCATCCAAGCAGCACCAAAACAGTTACCTACACCGTGGGTCACAGGCGTCTGTGTACGCACATTGCCAGATCAAAGAAGCCCGAAGAAGAAAACAGAAGTGCCGTTGTGTTCGGCTTTTATTATCACAGATGGGTGTGCTTATACGTGCGCGCGCGCATGATTGAAGGATTGCATGAACGGACGTAGAGCGAGACGGTCTCCCGCACGACGTTGGATGAGCCCCCTCCTCCCCGCCTTCGTACAAACAACATAGCGGTTTGAAAAGAAAAAGTGTCAAAGAGGCATCGGCACAGACGCGCCGACATGGACGACAGGAGGATAAAGAAAGTCATACGAAAAAAAAAGACACAGAGGTACTGGAGAAAGCAAGCAAGCGAGCCACGGGAACAAACCAAGACCCTAAGAAGCGCTACGAATAACCGGCTTGCGAACTTGTGAGCCAGCCATCGTACATTTTGTGTGCTTGCTACTACGGTTATGGCTGGATGTCATCCATGTTCTATCCTTTCTCAGCTGACACTGTCGCCATCGTTCTCTCCCCCTCTTCCTCTCTGCGACTGTGGGTCTGTAATTCTCACCGTCGCATTCAACTTTCCGAAGAAGTCTCCATCGGCAAGAGAACGGCGGAGCCATCAAGAGCAAGGGCAAGATCAAGAGCGAGAAGAGAGCCGGACACCAGAGACACATGGCGAGAAGCGCCAAACCGCACACAACACAAAAAAGAAAACGCGAAAAACGTTACGGGTCATGACAGCGCAACAGTACGAAAAGACGCACAGAACACATGACGTCGGAATAAATGGGAAACATACAAAATGGAGGCAAAACACAGTCAGGGAAAAGATGCGTGAGCACGCTTGTGCCTCGGTGTTTCGTGTGCGTGCGCCTACGTGTGTGTGTGTGTGAGGAGGGGGAGGGAAGGTGGCTTCGCTGCTCGTATCTTCTCCGATCTGAACCAGCATGCCGTAGGCCGGGCTTGTCCGCGTGCCTTCGCCGGCCGCGTTCGCCCAGTGACACGTACTTCTCGGACAAAAGAGGCTCCCTTTTGCCGTCCCTCTCTCGCCGCTAACAACACGAAGTACAGGAAAATAAAAAGAGGGCAAGGAGAGAGTGGATAAGGGGAGGGGCGACACAAGGAAAATGGCGAGGGAGTAGGGCGAAGGCAAGAGGACATGGTTTATAAAAACGCCGCACACACGCAAGAGGAAGAGGGGGTTCATGTGAAGCGTGGGGTATCAGAGAAGTCTTCACGCACACGCGCGCGCAGAAGCGCACACGGACACGCACACAAACAGACTCCGGGACAACGTCGATTCGCTGCACAGTCCGCGCTGAAAGACCACGCGTCATGCGGGACAGAGTGGGTCGTGTTTCGCTGCCCTCAGGACTCGGCCGCTTTTTCTTCTTTGGGGGGGAGGAATGCGTTTAGCGGCTTCGCTTTTATTCTCCTCTCTTCACGCTACCAAGTGTTACTGCGGCCTCACGCTTCAGCGGTTGGGGCGTCGAGGTGGTGGGGCGCAAGCACCTGTAGCACCCAAGAGAGCTCAAAGGTGCGCAGCGCCCCAAAGTACGGGGAGTTCACGTACCAGCTCTGAGCCAAGGGAAGCTGCCCTGCGTACTTGCCATGCTGGATAAGACTCCTTGGGCGAATCCCCAACAAAGCACGCAGCGCCTCATAGGTGGAATGAATTCGGAGGCGATTCTCTTCGACAAAGGCGTTGACCAGAGATACGGCCTTCATCTTGCCCATCCCCTGGCCTGGCGGCCTCCATGAGAGATGACCGTTGTCGAGCCCCGTGCCGCACACACCGGGCTCCCTGCTCAGCTCAGCAGCGATGGCCTCGTGGGTTGGGCGTTGAAGGACGCTGAACATCCGTCGCAGCCCGGCCGCCTGCGCATCCAGACGACCGCGATGGAGCGCTAAAAGGTGTGAGGCGAGGGCTTGCTGGCCGGCAGGACTCGCCGCCTCGTCGAACGAGTCTGCTAACTCTAGAAGGAAAGCTGACGACCTGCCATACTTGGCGACCGTTACGATGCCGCTTTCCACGAGGTCCTGCATGCGCTGCTGAAACTCGTCAAGCGGCATCGACAGCTTGTTCGCCATTTCGATCTGGTTCGACATGTTTGGTGTCACGCGGCACAGCTCAAGCACCGCGTCAGTGGCCCCGAGCTGACGAAGGAGAAGACCCACGCCGGCGACGGCCGAGGAGGAGCCACCTCGTGCCTCTGTGGCGCCAGTGCGCCGTCGCTTCAACGGCGCTGCTCTGCCGCGGAGGGTGGCATTGCTGGTCGAGCTCCCCAGCTCCGGATCACGGTCTTTTCCTGCCTCTTCCTGCACCCGCAGAACCTTGTAGCTGAGCGGATACGCGCCGAAAACACTCTTGAAGGGGACAGGTAGACGGGAAGAGGATGTGCACGAGGAGAAGTCCTCAGCAAGTGGAGCCTCGGGCTGAGTTGCGGTGAGGAGTAGAAAAAGAACCGTCTCGATGATCTCCTCACTGAAGCCCAGCTCCGCTGAAAGAGCGGATACAGAGACAAGCATGAGTCGCCGCCCGACGTGGGTCGTAGAACACGACAAGATCGCACGCACGATGGAGTGCATCTCGGACGGCGAGAGCAGCGTCCCCCAGAGTCGGCACCGGAGGGTGTAGAAGTCAAAAGGGTTGTACAGGAGACGGCAGATGCTTGGCGCACCGTCGCGACCCGCCCGGCCGATCTCCTGCACGTAGCACTCCATCGAGCTCGGTGCTGAGGCGTGGATAACGCTGCGGATGTTGGCCTTGTCGACGCCCATGCCAAACGCGATCGTGGCGACCAATACGTCGATCTTGCCTTGCAGAAACTGTCGCTGAGTGGCGCTCCGCATCGTCCGTGTCAACGCGGCGTGATAGGGGCGGATCACCATCGCGGCCTCCGGAGCGCGTGGCGCTTCTGCGTGCTCGTCATTGGGGTTCTCTTCCCTACCCTCGCCTTCCGCATCGTAGACTGCGCTACCCTGCTCGCGTGGAAGCGGGTACTGCGCGGCATGGAACACACCAGAGTGCGTCCCCGACACCGCCGACGGCGACGGCGAGTGCGCCTGCCCACATTTGGAGGAAAGCAGTCCCGACAACGCGTCTGCGTCTGCGCGGCTTTGTACGTACACAATCATCGGCTTCGGCAGCTGCTGCACCGCCTCCAGGAGCGCGTCCTGCGCCACTCGCGCAGATGGCTCCCGAGCCTCGGCATCGTCACCCGACGCAGAAGGGAGGTGGTAAAATGACGTGTGGCGCTCAACTAGGTTCGTCACCTGCAGCCGAAGGTTCGACCGCCACTGATCGCCGCACGCCACTGTCCGCACAATACCGAAACTGGCTTGGATGTCGTGCACGACTGCCTTCGTGGCAGTCGCGGTGAGACATAGGTACGGCACCGCTGCCAGCGCCTCCCTCGCCCACATTGCCCGTCGCTCCTGACATGGGTGTGCCGCTGGGTCGCCAAGGAGTGGGCTCTGCAGCACGCGGCTGACGTACATGAAGGTGGGCCGGAAGTCGTAGGCCCAGCCAGACACACAGTGCACCTCGTCTACGCATACCAGCGCCAGCCGGTGCGTCTGTGCCTGCAACAGACGCCGCAGCGGCACACTCGCGATGAGCTTCTCCGGCGACACGAACAGGATGTCAAGCGGGCAGATCGGGGACTCAAGCTGGGCAAGCACCCGTGCCTCTCGGTCAGCGCCCACTTTCGCCGACAGCACAAAGGCGCTCAGGTGATCAACGGCGTTGACTTTCTCCGCCTGATCCTCCATAAGCGCGAGGAGAGGAGAGACAACAACGCAGAAGCGGCTGAACAGGTGCGCCGGCAGACCGGTGCTTGGCAGAGCGCCGGCAGATCTCGAGGTGCCCGTCTGCCCTTCTTTCACCGCCGTCTCGCTCACCTGCTGCGCTGCTGCCGGTGACGTCGCAGCTTGCCGGCACCACCGCGTGTAGCGACATTGAAACAGCAGACGATGAACGAGCATTGGAAACTGGAAACAGAGAGACTTTCCCCAGCCCGTGGGGCACACGGCGAGCGTGTTGACGCCAGCGAGAACCGACAGACACACCTCTTGCTGATGGGGCTTGAAGGCGCCCGTGTCGAAATGAAAGCACGTGCGCAGCAGGTACCCACATGCCGGAAGCGTATCCACGCTTTGCTGCGTTGAATCCGATGGTGGTGCCTGGCTCGTGCTCGCGAATGCTTTGGCGGCGTCCATGATCTCCATGAGCATCTGCTCGAGGTGACTCACATCACATTCCAACTCAGCCATTTGCGCCAGCGGAGCAGAAGTTGCCGATGCGAGGGATTTCGAGGTGGCTGAACTTGATTCTGGAACAGGTGATGCTTCAATGCCGTGAGAAGCACCGTTGACGAGCACATTGTCCGACGCAGGACAGTTTCCCAGCGAAGTACCAAGGAGGTCGCGCCTGGTGCACTTGCGGGCGTGCAAGAAGCCGACCTGGTTCATGGACATGGTGGCGAGAAACGGAATCGGTTCCTCTGCCTCGCTCGACTGAGGTGCTTCGACATCCGCAAGCGGTGGATTCGGTGGCAAGGTACTACACCGGCGCTTTCTGCTGTCGCACAGCGGTGGCTGCCGTGGCCCTGACGATGGCGACGGAGACGATGATGGCATTCCCAGGGACGCCAACGCTTACAGCTGCGCTAAAGAGTACACCAAAGAGTTGCGCGCGGGCAAGATACGTGATTTCATGACGGTCTGCGATGTATGCGTGCGCCAATATGTATGGATACTCCAGTGGGTGTGTGACCCGTCAGAGGCGACTCTAGGCTGTGCCTTCTATGCATGTATGTCCGTCTCTGCCGGTGTGCAAATCGCGAGAGTAGCGCTCGCAGGCTTCTCGGTTATGGGGGAGGGCTTGCTCTCGTCGCTGCAGTGTGGGTGTGGGTGTGCTCGTCGTGGCAGTGACACTGGCAACGAGTGCGACGACGGAACGGCAAAGAGTAGAGAGGGATTGCGTCACGAAGAACAACAACGTGAAAAGGGGAAGATGACCACGTTTTTTTTTCGAAAGACAGCGAAAAGGAACCATACAGCCACAGCAGACGCACACATATCACGCGAGCAGCGCATCAATTGGAGGCCGACTCCTTCCAGAGGGGGAGGGGTGGTGGTGGTCGCAGGCAACGCGGCATCAGAGGTTCTCCCACCCCCACTGACACCCAAGAAAAACTTGGCGGCTTTTCACCTCACTTTACCTCGCCGGCCTCATCAGAGGCGGGCTGTCACCCCTCTTCACTGTGGTGGTCGCTCTTTTCGGATTCGTGGATGCGGCTGCGTTCCTCTCCGCCGAGTCATGCAGCACAGCAGCCCTCGTGCATGCAAATGACACGTCGCTCCCACTAATCACGGACACACGAGAGGCTCATCAGCACTGCACGAAAGCCGCATTAAATACCGAACTCCACATCTGGCAGAAGTCGGTCCTCGCTAGGGTGCACACTCGTCTCATCTTCCTCGTCCTCCTCTTCCTCTTCGGCGATCATGGCCTCGTCACCCTCGCTGCCTTCATCGCCGGCCGTATTGTCGCGTAGCCGGCCTTTCCGTGCCTCGACCAACGTCCGTACACGCTCTCGTGCCTCGCGTAAGTGTACCTCCAGCATCCCCTCCGGGTCATGAAACGGGTAGTGGTAGCGAAAACCGAGAACGGTGAGCTGCGCCACGTCGTCTTGAATGCGAACAAGGCCACGGTCTCTCATCCGCTCGAAAGCCTCGCGCACATCAGTGAAGCCAAGCGACTGCACCTGCGGCGCCGGCCACACACGAGACGCCACACGCAGGCGAAGGATCGGGAGCATATTGGGGACACGACCAAACTCGTCCCCGTCATCGTAGCAGAAGAGATCCATGAGCGGCGCGATGCGAGCGTGAAAAGAGCGCTTGTCACGTGCGGGAGCCACATTAGCATCCGCCGTTGTCATCGCCGGTGCTGGAGCGGCCTCATCAATTCGATGATGGCTGTTTTCTTCATCGTCTGGTGAGACAGTCCCTCTGTTGAGCGATGCCCCGTCCATAACATCTGCCCAGAAATCGCGCCGCTCTCCGGTGGCTTGGGGACGTGGTGACGCACACGCTGGTGCTTTACGCTCTGCCGTTCGCTGAGCGCTTTCGGCGCTGCTCTTGTTCACATTTGCGCCACTGGCCTCAACCTCACCGGCAGGATTAGCATCGTCATCTTCGTCGAGCATGTCCGCAGGCACCTTTGCCTTTCCAGAGACTAAATACTCGAGAAGGTCATCCGGGGTGATGCTGTCCAGGACAGTCCGCAGCGCCTCCCGCACCTCCATCACGCGGGCCGAGGACAGTTGCAGGTGCTCCAAGAAAGTCGATACGCGGTATTCGCTCTCCAGACGGCGCCGATAGGAGTCGAAGCGATGCTGACGAGCTGCTTCAGCGTCTACACGGCTCTGCATTGCTTTGCGCCGCAGTGTTTCGAGTGCAACCTCCCGCTTTCGCTCCAGTGCCGCTGCATCGTCACGAAGGCGAGCGACATGGGCGGCGCGGCGGCGTTGGAGCTCCTCTTGCACACGCTGCTGCTCGGCAGTCCTCGCAGCGCGCTTCGCCTCTGCTGCATTGCAGAAAGCGCGGTGAGCTGCAGCTAGCGCGCGAATGCTCTGCAGCTGTTCCTGCATCCGTTGGCGATCCTCTTCGTGCGCCTCCTGCCGTGCCGAGTTCGCTGTGGCGAGGTGCTTGACCTGCAACCTTCCCACCTCGTCCAGCAAACGCTGAAGCCCGTGCTGGGAAGCGGATGCTGGCGCATGCTCAAGTGCAAGTCCGCACGTTGGCGGCAGCGCTACCTTACCGGCACATGCGTCTGATGTGCGCATGCGGATCAGGCTGGCCACCAGCGCTGTGCCGTCGCCAGCGCCAACCGTGATAGCAGCAACGCACTCCGCTACGTCGGCAAGAACGGCGTGGCTCCACCGCCTGCACAGCAGACCGAGCAGAAAGGCGGCAGGGATTGGGTGCAACTGCTGCTTCAGCATTGAAGAACTGGTCTTGATTGCTTGCCCGGCTGCCTTCCCTCCTGCTCCCACGACTTCTCCATTTGCAGCGGCACGCACCACAGCTATCCACAGCGCGCTGGTGGGAGAGCCCCACAGCACCTGCGACAGCATCTCCGCAGCCGCACTCGACGTGGATGGGAGAGAGGAATACGAAGGCAGCAAGAAGGGCGACAGCCACAACATGCTGCCCGTGTCCTGTGTGAGAGCGGTCAACACCGCTATCGTCGACGGTGCACTCAGAAGCGTCCTCATAGACGAAAGGTACCCCACGTCACCGCCTTCAGTGTCTCTGCACGATGCTGTCATTGCACACTGCCACACAAAGCATGCGAAGACGCTGAAGTTGTGCCACAGGGCGCCGCTGAGGCGCTGCAACTGGTGCTGCAAGAGATAGGAGTACGCACGAACGACGCAGTCAAGCACGCGCCCGCCTTGATAGCACACACTGTCCACGGAACTCCCGCCCTCACCGCGTGACGCCTCTGCGCCAGCACGCAGCAGCGCTGTCAAGAGAAGACAGGTACAGCAGCCAGAGAGCAGCACCGCAAGAGGAATAGGCGCTGGGAGTGCTGCTGCCGCTGCATCACTCGGTCTCCCTCCATTCAGTGGGCTCGATGCGGCATCGTTATGAGAGTTTTTGCCGCTTCGACTGGTGGCGCTCTTCTGCTTTCGCTTGAACTTGGCAGTGCCACCCCTCGCGGGCTCCTGTTCTTGCTTCGGGGATGGCCGCACACCGTGATCTAGTCTCGGGGTGCCCCGTAGGACACCTTCCAGGACGCTGACGACGTTGGTCTCCACCAATGATGCCGACGCTGTGGCTGTCGCCATCATCAAAGCCGCGTCTTCCGCTCCCCACTCCACCTGGCGCATCAGTCCTCCCCGCCAGAGCGCCACTGCGGCCGGTCGAGCCAGCAGGAGATCCCCAAAGACCTGCAGAGGTTCCAGCGCCAGCGGTACAGCGCTCCCTTCCACCAGGAGAACACCCGACTCGGACTGCACATACGCCAAGGACACAGACGCGCACGACGCCGGTGCTCTGTCAGCCAGAAAGACCGCCCTACTTGCCTTGCAGACGGCAGCGATCAAGTGCGATTCCGTAGCCGACAGGCTTGGCGCCGTCTCTGCAATATCGGGCGGAGACGGAGGGGGAGTCGTCAGGGTTTTGTCCGTTCGGAGGTCGCAGTAGATGCGGTACAGAAATACGTACACCAGCAAACTCGCCATGGCGTTCTCGGTGCCGATAGGCCGCGACATTGCCGCGCAGCCAAGTCGGCGGAGGCGCGCTGCGTCCCACGCACGAAGTGCCATGTCACGAAGCTCGTGACTAGAGAGCAAGGTAGTGTGCCCTGCGCGCTGCGAGGCTGCGACAACGTCTACGTAGTAGTCCAGCAGCGGTGCGTCGAGGCAGGGGAGCAGCGAAGACGGCTTCAGCTTCGGAACGAGGTGGCCAGCGTACACATCCAAGATGCGCCGCGCCAGGTCTCCGTCTCCAGCGACGCAGGCGAGAAATTTGGGTGTGCTATCGACGAAGGACTCAAAAACGGCACGACACTCCTCGGAAAGCGGAGCCTCAATCATGGAGTGCAAGAGGGCACACGACACAGCGGAGTGGCTACCACCAACTTCACCTGCCCGATTGGCGCCACCCGTGGCGGTAGATGGAGAAGAATAACGTGTCTCGTTGCCCGTATCGCCGGCGTGTGATGCGCCTCCTTTGCCTTTTCCACCTTTGCTATTCGCACCATTTCCCGCAGTGCTGGGCCCAGGCCCCCCTAAACGAAGAAATCGGCGCATGTAGGCCGGCGTCAAGGTGTGTGTGAGCGCCATGAATGTAAAGAGCGTCACCTCCTTCTCCACCTCTGCGTCGTGGCTGTCGACTTCCCTCGACGGCGCCGTCGAAGCGCTGGCGAGGGTGCACGTCGCAGATGAGCCGGTCGGTGAAGACACTGCTTGAGGAGCAAGCACTTGCTCTGCATCCCGTAGAAGGTACGAGATGGGATAGGTGGATAGAGAACTGGCTTGGGCAGCCGCCAGCAGCAGTGGACGGTAAAGCCGCAGACATGGTGTGTGGTTCGGCGTGCCCTCCTTGAGCGAGGCGCAGAGGACGGGCAACGTTGTCGTCACCTCCCTCACCCCTTCAAGGGATTTGAGCTTGCCGGCTGCGGCGACGGTGCCAAGTGTCGCTTGTACCGCTTGGGCCTTGCTGACAAGGTCATGTGAGGCTTCGACCGGAAAGGGGGGTCGTCCAAGCGCGTCATCGAAGGCTTTGATTACCCGAGACGCCTCCGCTCTCCAGTCCGTCATGGAAGGGTGCATGACGGGAGGAGGGAAAAGCCACTCAGGAGCGTGCGCCTCTGTCACTTGTTCGACTGTCCACAGTTCGTGGAGCGAGAAGAGTCATTATACAGAAGAGGAGAGCACGCAGGAGAAGAACAAGTAAGAGGAATGAACGGCTTGTCGACGACAACGCGCAAACTCCGATGGCGCTATGGGGAAGGCGACGGGGAAGGGGGGCTCCAGTGTGTGACAGGGTACAGTGACCACAAGTTGCCTAACGAGCTCGCAGTGTAGGAAGACTTCAGCGGTAAGGGCAGCTTTTTCTGTCTGTATCATTCTGTGTGCTTTTGGGGGTGGAGGTGGTGGTGGTGGTGTGGCTGTGGGGGGAGGGGGAGGGGGGTTGTTCGTATGCTGCCACGACGGATAATGCGTGCTGTGGCGGAACCCCGTCACCAGCGAGTGCACAAAGAGAGGCGTCAGCGAGGACAACCACAAAACGCCCAAAAACTGCGAGCAAGCCGCAGCGAAAGAGAAAAGCGTCCGCTTCCCCTGACCGCACACCGCTCCATTCATGATCCGCCCCCTCCATTTTCTGTCATCCGCACTCAGCGGCCACAACGGCAGCGTCGATGGAAGGTCAGGCAGCGAAGAGCTAGTACCCTCTTCTTACACTGCCTCATCGATGCGCTCTTTCCTGTGGCTCAAAGCGGACACACGGAAGACCTGCTCCAGCGCAGGACCCTCCACGAGGTATACTTGCGAGAAGGATGCGCTCTCCGCCTCCGGCAACAACGGGTGGTCGCAGGCGACAGAGAAGGCGCGTAGAAACTTGAGGCGCAAATGGCACTTCTCCAGCGCGTTGCGCAGTACATCTGCGAGGGGACGGCGCTTCATTGGGCAATCCTGATTGGCTTTGCTCTCGTCGCCGCCATAGAATACCTTGCGACGGAGCAGGAGGTCGTGCACACCAAGCGGTGCCTCTTCCTGGGCCACGATGAGCATCGTGCCAACGCCGATAACTTTGTTGTTTGAGAGCGAACACACGAGCTCCGCCCACTGATTACTGGTACTGAGGAACTTGGGGTGGCACTCGATATAGACAACATCCTGCTGGTGTCGTACACGCAGCTCGGCAGGGTCGCAGCAGACGGTCTCGCAGGCTTTGAACACAGAGGCGGAGTGGTTGCAAATTAGGTTTTCCCGCGCCCACTCCAGCGGCGCCTCCTCGCGGTGAACAACGGTGACATGCTTTGCCGTCATGATCGCGTTCATCGCGGCCGACCCGCAGCGGTCGTAGATGGTGAGGACGCGCTTTCCCTTCCCCACATCGCGCATCATGCGACGGGTGCGGCGGTGTGCGGGGTTGATGAGAAACAAGTTCTCCGTTGACGGCATCCGCATGTCGGGTCTCAGCCAGAGGTGACTCACACCGCTCTCCACATACATCTGCGGGAGCGAGATGGTGGGCGTGATAATCGACACCCGCGACGCGTCGCCGAGAGTCGGGGTGTCCAAGAGCACATCCTCAGCGCCGCGGCGAGACAGGAAGTCCAACAGGGGTGTCACTAGCCGCTCCGCCCCACATGACGTTGCCACGACGCGCACGAAGCACTCAGAGAAAACGTCCACGAAGAGGGACGGCAGACTATCCGCGTAGCCGTTGACGATGCGGTACGTGTTGCTCTGCGTCTGCGGAAGAATGCGCCGGCGCCGCTCCCATGCTTCGTGCACGCGGGCCATAAAAAAGTCTTCGCTGACCGCCGGCAACATTGCGGCCAAGCTCGCTGTCATGTCGAACACATCCACTCGCTGCAGATGCGGCTCGTAGAAGCCGAGTGCCACCAACGACTTGTCATCTCGGCGGACCTCCACAATGCGGCCGGCCTCTAGTTCCTGCTTGGCGAAGTCGACACTGCTGGGGTGGAAGAGCCGCAGTGGCAGGTTGCACTGCCGACGCCGCGTCATGAGACGGTGCTGCGTCGGCTGCAGACGCAGCTGCGGAAATTTATGCGCCGCCTGAATGCGGTTACCCGCCAGCGGTGCGAGAACCTTTGTGTGCATGCGAATGCAGAGGTATGCCGTTATTAAGAGATTCGAACAGAGAGGATACGTTGTGAGCCTGGACTGTGCAGAGGCCACATCGGCTTCGCGAGTGAAAAACAAGAAGTCCCCCAATATATGTCGATTATGCGGTTGTGCGCTGCACCGAGGCAACGGCGAGCACACACAACAGAGAGGGGAGGTAGAGGGGAGGAGGAGAGTAGGGCGAGAATCGACACAGTAGACACCATCTGAAGAAACGGAGAACAAGTACGGAGGGGAAGCAGTTGGAGGCGGACATGGAGGAGAAGAGGGAAAGAGAGATGGAGAATCGCGGGCGTCAACAGCAAACAGGAGGGAGAGGCAGAGAACACACGACAGAGGCCCCGCTAGAGAAAGAGCTGTGGAGGAGGTCCACGACCAGCGTGCGCCGTTGTCGTCGCCGTCACCTTCGCCTACCCTCACAGCGTGCAAACGCATGTTCGTGTATTTCCCTCTGTGCTGCCATCTCGCGTCCTTGGCTTCTTTCTCCCCGCTATCGCGTTCCTTTCCTTCTCACTCCTTTGCGTGTGCAACGTTAAACGAAAATGTGTTCGCTGACGACGATCCAGCTGACTGTCGCGAACCTCCCCCTTCACCCGTTCGCAGCTCGCAGACGGGAGGGGGAGGGGGGCGCGCGTTGCGTCAATGCCAGGCTAACGAATGCAAGGCACCGCTCCTTTTCTTGGCTTCCGCGTTTGCAGGTCAGCCATCGCAGATGTGCGTGTTGGCGTGATGCGCGTGCGAGGCCGTGGTGGTGGTGGTGGTGGGGGGGGGCTCACAGCAGGATTGACCCCTCAATCACACAACACGCCTCGACGTCCCGAATCCCTCCCCATCACAGCTTAGCCCTGTTCGTCCATGAGGTACCGCACCGCCAAATCATCGTTCATGCATATGACGTCTCTTCGAGGGAGAGAGTCATTGTGAGACGGATGCCTTCGGCTCACTCCACGGCCGACATCCGTTAGTCGATAGTCGAGCGTGATCTCCTCACCGCGGTTGATGCGGCGCAGTGCACGCACAACAACGGAGCGCCGCGCCGCCGACACCACCACCGCCGCGGCCGGTGACGTGCCACAGTGATTCAGTGCATCCAGTCCCGGCGCAAAGACACTACAGCTGATATCGGGTTTGTCCGAGGTACTGGAAAGTACCGGCATCCGTAGTACGCGGGCGCGCACCAGGTACAGGCTTGTCAGAAGCACTGTGTCAAACAACGACGGGGCTTCGTCGAGGAAGCGGAACTCCGCATTGTTGGCGTGCGTCATGATAGCGTCACGTAGGTTGCTGGACAGCTGCTCGAGGCACAGGTGTGCCTCAGCGGAGGAGGCGTCGCTGTAGATAGACTCCAGTCCCCACCGCAGGTACTCCTCGAACGGCAGACTGGCAGTAAACCGGTCCGACAAGTCGTGTGGCGCTGGACCTACATTATGGGCAGCGCGTGTCGCCGCTGAAAGGTGTAGTGCGTGCGCGTAGAAGTAGCGCAATGCCACGCAGGTAGCGAGGGTGGCCTCGACTGGGGAGAGAGTAAGCGACATCACGGCCGGCGCGGCAGCAACGCTCCCCGGCGCCGCATCGCACGAGATAGTGGAGCTCAAAGACACGCGGTCGGCGGGGGCGTCAGCGAAGAACCTCTGCAGCCACACCCACGCCTCCGGAAACAACGCCACGCCCCGATTGCAGCGGCGCAGGTGCCGCGCTTCCTTCGCGGTTTCAAACAAAGGCAACGAGGAACGGCCACCATCGCGTGGAAGGTCAAGCTGCGTAATGAAGCAGTAGCGAAGTGGTACCGACACCACCAACTCGCCGCGGTCGAGTGCGGCAGCTGCAAACACGCCACGAACACCGTTGCACCGCCGTCGCTGCTGCCGTAAAGCGCACCAGCGCGCGCCGTGGAGCCGATGCAAGAGGCTCATAAGGATCTCGGTGTGTTCCGCGTGTCGGGACCAAAAAGCGGAGCGAAAAAGAATTCTCTCGCTTTTCTTTTCCCTTGAGAGAGAGCGCAATGGGTTTCGCGTCTCCGACTTTCGACTCTGAATGCTGACAGCAGACGTCTATGGACTATTTCCCCCCTCCCTCCCACGCCCCAAAATACCGGTGCTGTTCGCGCTTCGTATGTGTGCGTGTCGGCCCGCTACCATGCGCGCTGTGCGTGAGTTTGTGCTGGCGCCGCCCCGTTTTGTGCCGGGTGATAAGTCGAGCATGGGGTGCCACAACGTGAAAAAAAAAAGAGGTCGGGTAGGGATGTGGCGAAGGGGACACACACCAGTGGCGATGAGCAAAAGCGCAGGTGAAAAGGTGGATACACAAGGACAGAGAGCACGCCATGGTGGTGAAGGACAGCACTTGGCATGCAATGCGGCAGTGCGGCTCACACACAGCCCATAAGAGCACAAGTTTCTCTGTGTGCCGGTGTGTGTAGGCGCGTCGTGGCCATGTCTTCCTCCACTGTGCGCGCAATCTTTCCCTCATTCTGTCTTTGCAAAAACAAAAAGAGACAAAGAGCAAGTGCAGGAAAAGAAGGAAAGGCTCCCCTTCCCTCTTGGCGCACTTTTGTGTGGATGTGGGAAGTGAAGCGAGACAGCACCTTGAAAAGGGTGACAACACTGCTGAACAATGCATACCTTTCGCCAATTGGGCATGTAAACCCCGGCCGAGATCTGCTGTCGCACACCGCCCGTTGCACCACATTGTTCCTCCTGCTGAAGCACGACCGTGATTCTGTCGTGTGGTCAGGAAGCGGCCAGGACGCAGAGATCTGGGTAGGCTACGCATTTGTTTGTTTATCTTTTTTTTTGTATTCGCCCACTCAACCATGTTCATATAGCCTCTGCTTTTCTGCATGATGCAGGCGCAGGCGTTTGGGTAGGTGGCTTTTCTTTTTTTTCCGCTGAGCCTCATGCGAGAAGCCCTCGATCCCCCTCCCCTTTCCCACACACACAGTTACTTTGATGCGTCGTGTAGCTGCTCCTGTTTCAGTATTCATCAGTAAAAAGTGTGAGGGTCAAGTCAAGGAGTGCGTACGTGGGCTCCTGACGTTTTTCGCACCGCCTCACCTTGCTTGTGTTCTGTTTTTCGTTTCCTCGGGCTATATGGTCACTGACCGATCATCAAAGGAGAGACGAGAACAAAACATGGGAAAAAAGGGACAAAGCACACAGACACTCACGAAAAGACGGCGCAGTCGAAGACGCCCGAGCGCACTTCCGTCAAACAAGAAGAGGGAGAACGAGGAGGCGCACCAGCACACCAGCACACAACATCCTCTCCAGAGAATAATAAAAAAGAGCCACGCGACGGAAAGCGAGTCATCCCGCAGGTCCTGTAGGAGAAATGGGTTATCCTTTCAAACGCTCCTCCGCTTCGCGTTCCTTGTTTTTTCCCATGCCACTCGCTTGCTCTCTCTTTTTTTTCTCTCGAGATCGTCTCCTTCGGGTGAACTGCACCGCATGTTCAACGCCACCGCTTGCACGAGGATGTGCAGCTCTGAAGGTATGAGTAAAATGGGGCTTCCTGGTCTTGCTTCGCTGTTGATCTTCGTATTCTCGCAATAAAAAAAGAAAGAAAAAATAAACAATAAAAGCGCTGGTCAGCATGGCAGCGTGCACATGAGAGAAACAGAGGAAAGCAAGGCACACAAATAAAACAGGAGATGAGGCGGTCAGCGCGGAGGCGCAAACAGCACAGATACGCAGAACAAGGGAGAAGAGGGACAACGGACATCAGTGTCATCGCGTAGTACTACTAGGTCATACAACTGAGATATGCTCGCTTGTTGGCATGAGCACGCAGACGTCGATACGTGCCGCCCGACACAGGGCAGAGGACAGATGTATATAAAGAACGTTTGCCGCCTTTGACATCGACCCCCCTCCTGGCAACGTTTTGCCCCTCTCTTTGTTCGGATTACACCCTCTATGAATCCCAACGCCTTCGCCTATCAGGGCCATCACGCCACAAACAAACACGAAAAAAAAGCTCACAGGAGAACAGGTATAACGACGAGACCAGCAGAGCATCGAGCAAGACAAAGAAAACGGACCAGCGCCAGCGTGTATGTCCTCTTCCTCTCTCTTGCGGCCTTCGTTGTGTTGTTGTTTCGCGTGATGCAGGATGACCGCCCCTCGCTTTCTTTTTTGTTGTTTCACCCCTCTGTGAGTGCTTGTGTATACAAGGGCGATTCTTCACTGTTTTTTCTCCCTTTGAATTATTATTCTTCCGCTTCTCCATCTCACGTATTTCGTATTCCGTTTATCGCTGTTGCTGTTCGGCTTCGCAGACGCTCTCCAGACACACACACACGGAGACAGAGAACGAAAAGAGCACACAGAAAAGAAAAAGAAACGAGGAAAGGGGGAGGGGGCGGGAGAGCGAGAGGCGGCGCATGGGCTCCTGCACAAGCGCGTGCCCATCGATGGAGCGAGAAAAGACACGAACTTACAGAAGAAAGAAACAAACAAAAAATGGGTGTCATGAATCCGGAAGACGGGAAGGGAGGAGACGAAAAGGAAGCAATGCAAAATAAAATTGGAAACAAAAAAAGATAACGAGCAAAAAAAAAGAGAGAGAGACGTACAGCGGAATGATGTACCAAAACACCAACGACAAAGATAGATCGAAATATATGGACAGGTGTCGGCAGAGCGCGAAGACCTGCAAATGGGGGAGGGGGGAGGAAGATGACGAGAAAGACCCAAGCACATACACATCTCATCAACTGCACCGACCTGCTCGCGGTAGGGCACTAGAAGAAGAGGGTGAAATAGTATGAAATTGAGACGCGAGTGCGTGTATAAGGTCACGAGGTGGTTAGAAAAATGGGGGGGGTTAACAGGGCAAAGCGGGACGTGAGGGGAGAGCAAGCGCGCTAAAGTGTGCTACTCCTTTCCTCATCTGTTCTTGCTAGACCGTTTTCTCGTAGGCTTCACGGGAGAAACGTCCATGATTCACGACTCCTCGCAGCGCCTCTCGTCATCGTCTACGGTGGGCACAATCCACACCCACAAACACCGACACGAACATCGGTAGGCGCGTGGATGACACGCATTTTTTCCTTGGACACGCACCTCACAATGCTTCACTGTCCCGCCTCTGCAACCCTACCGTTCCCTCACCGCGTTGTTCCTACACGTAGGGGTCCTCGGCAGCCTGCATGGAGGCGGTGTAGTCTATTATCATGTCGCTGAGAGCCTTGGCGTTGTAGCGACCGGTGCGGGCAAAGCGGCATTGTGCCACGACCGGAATGATGCCGCTGACCGTGATCCACTCGCATTTCTTGAACCAATTCAAGGGAGAACGGTCCTCTTTCTCAGTCGCATTGATCGTGGACTCACCCGTATTTTTCGCCCCGAAAACCTTCCCTTCCCCGACTGCCTCTCTGATGCCCTTCTCCTCGGCGTCGATTTTCCTCGCCGCGGCGATGGTAGCGCTTGCTGTGGCATTCTGCTTCTTAGCCCACGCCTCGGTGCGGTAGTGGAGGATGCCCCAATTCCCCTTCACTTCGTCGTCAAGGGGCTCCCATTGCACACATCCGTGCTGCAAAGCGTTGTGCACGAGCAGCTCTGACAGCGCCGTGCCGTCGAAGAGGATGGCCTGGCTTCCAGAGGCGCCGGCGCAGATCTGCGCCGGCGCCGCACCCTGGCCGTGACCGATGTACAAGGTAGTCAGCCCCCCGGCAATATGTGCGCGGGCCACCTTCATCTGGTTGGCGCCATGCTCGGAGTGCACTTCAAGGTTGTTGCCGTAGTCGTCGGAGATCTGACCAGGGAACGCCAGAATGCGACCCACCACCTCGTTCGTCTCCGTGTGGATCACCACAAAAGAGCGCACGCGCACGAAGAAGACACTCTTCAAGCGAGCGAACTCCGCATCCATAGCGTCTGCAGCCTCAGCAATGGCGGTGTTGCGGCTCGCCGCGGCGGCCTTGCGCATTTCCGACGTTACCTTGCCAACGTATCCCTCCTGGCCGGGGCTGCGCAGCGTGTCCAGGTACATCATGATATCGGCCGTTTCTCCCTCCGAGACGCAGATCTCACATATGGCGTAGTTACCAATCAGCGTCGACGTCTCCACCGGCTTGTCAGGGGAGCAGAGAAATGCCATATGCGAGAGAAAGCGGGCATCGATCTTAAAGTCCTCGACACCGAAGGCGCTGTGGACGGCAGGAGCGGGCATCGATGAAGGCAGGAGGAGAAGGAGAACAAGGTGGCAGGAAGAAATAGGGTGAGGGACGGGAAGGGAGGGAGTGCGAGAAAGAGCGCGTGCGCGAGTACGACGAAACAGACGGCGATGCACCTCAGGTGTAGATTGCTATATGCTCTACGGATCGATTTGATGGAGTGGTGTGTATACAGAGAGGACGGCGTGTGAGGTAATTGTGGAAAGAAAGGGTTATCATTAGTGTGCGAGCCACAGTAAGAGGTGTTCGGTGGCAGTGACGGGGAATGACAGCAAGAGGGATAGAGCAGGGTATGTCCATGTAGAGGTGAGGCCAACGGGAAGAGAATCTGCAATCACAAGGCGGGGGAACAGCTATGGGCCTTGGGGCCAAACGCACGGTGCATCGCGCTGTGACTTCACTGCATCGAGGAAAAGCGGAAGACATCGCATGGGGAGCGAGCACACACCGTGCGGTCCTGGTCTTGTTGGGAAGGTGACGAAGGGGCGACCTGCTGACTTTGCGTCTTTGTTTTCTGTTGGTTTATTTTGGTTGCCTTTGATGATCAAGCATGAGCCATCGTAGCCGACGCGTTCGTCGATCATCCACACACACACACACACACATCCACACACACACACCACACGCACATTTCTTCGCGCACAGCTGTGCAGGGCAGTTCACATATCTCGCACGCACGGGTAGGTGACTATGGAAGGGGAGTAAAATGTCCATGTAGCCACCTATTGCAGTGGTGCTGATGTCGGGCTTGATTACGCGCTTCCAGGGATCCGTAAGCACGGCTCTGCAGAGAGAGCATAAGACGAAGAGAGAGCGAGAGCATGAGGAAAGAGAGAGAGTGGTGCTGGCGGCGGTGGTACACAACAGTACAGCAAATGTGCGCCCTCCTTTCGAGTTGGCTGTCGTTGTCCACTGAACCGGCGAGAAGAGGTGAAGCAGAGTGCGAATTATGGCGAGGACACAAGCACACACAGACACGTGCACGCTCTCTGCTTCAATCGCTGAGCAATTCATGAGAATTGGTAGGACTGTTGTTACCGCATCGGTTTTCTCAGAGGCGCAGATAGAGAAGCTGCTACGAGGCATGGCTTCTTCCCCCGTCCCTCTGCTCTGCAGGAGCGTGTGCGCGATGCACAGAGCATATTCGGTTCTTTTTTTTTGCTGTTGTTGTTTGTGGCATTGCGAGGGCAACGTCGCTGAGCCCTGCACCGAGAGTCACATCCGCGCTGTCATTGTGTCATACAGCAACACTCTCTATGACGCTTCGAGGTTGCACTTCTATGCGGTACCCACGGAGGGGAGAGGAGAGTGAAGGATGTAGTGCCCTGCCCGCCCTCCCCACCGGCAGGGCCGGAGGCACGTGTCACCGATGGCATCCCCGCCTCCACTGCGCAGTTGTTTCTTTTTTGTTGCATCGCACACTGTAGTCGTTGTCTGCCGTGACGAAATCATATGCTCTTCTTGGAAAATAGCTTTGCCAGGAAGCCCTTCCCCTTTTTCCCCACTTGTTGCGGTACGGTGTCCGACAGTTGCGAAGAGTGGTGCCGCGGCACGATGGCAGACTCATCGGTAGCCGGTTTCCCACCGCGGCCCACTCGTGCAGGTGGTTGCTGTTGCGGGTTCGGCGCACCTTGCTGGTCTGCCGATAGCCTCGTCTCGCCTTTAACGCCCTGGCGTGACTTCTTTAGCTTTTCTGCGCCTGCCTTACCGACGTCCTCGCGCTGCGCAGCCACTTCCCCAGATGTCCGCGCCGCAACAGTGTACGCCATAGGGGTCACGCCCGCGTGAGAAGCGGCCTCTGGAAAACTCGCGGCAGCAGTATCGTGGATGGCGGATGCTTGCTGCGTTTCTTGCCCGCCGTCGTCTATGCGCAACTTAACGGGGATACCCTCTTGAGCAGTCCCCGCCTCGTCCTCCTCGTCCTCCCCGTCCGAGTACGAATACGAATATGTGTAGTAGGACCAATCGGTAGGTGTCGATTCGGCAGTGGGCGGGTCTGCCTGACTGGGTGTGCGTTCGCCACCGTCCGTCGGTTTGAGGAGGTTGTAACTCATGAGGCGGGAGGCATCCTCTTCTATATCATCATCTCTGGCGCGGAAATCGGGTAGCCGCGTCGCGTATGCCGCATCTGCCGCGTAAAGGGTGGGATCAGCGAGCTTATCGCTCGACACATCCTCCATGACAAGGTGGCCAAAGCAATCCTCGTTCGCATTGCTCCTTTCCTCCCCTGTGGCGTCCAGTGGAACGCTAACGGGCCCATTGCCAGCGTCACCCTGCTCTGAGCCCTCGAGTGGCGGCACCTCGACCGAGTAAGAGTCGGCATCCTCAGTGCTACCCTTGCTTTCGCTACTGTCCTCGTCGCCACTACGACGCAGCTGTTGTTGGGATGCCGTGCTGTGCTGACGGCTCTCATCCAGCCCTAGCATTGTCTGCCGCAAGACCGCAGGGGAGGACGGCTTTTCACCCCTTGTATGCTCTTCTTTTCGCCTTTGTGGATTCTGCAGCGATCCGTCACCCACCTCGGACGGTGCTTGCGGCACAAGGTGCACAACCGGGATTACTTTTGATGTAGAGGAGTACTCGGCCTGGACAGTGGCCGCCAACGAATGCTGGGCCCGCGCGATGGGGGCGTGCGGTCGGCTCGTAAGACTCTCCCTCAGATCGCCACCGCCGCTGCTCTTCGCCACCCCGGCGCCGGACACCGCTGCAGGAGAGCGCTGTGTCGAGGGACCGATTAAGGGAGAGGCCGAGCACTGCGGCTGCTCAGCGCCGGCCACTGCACTGCCAGGGAAAGGTACATTGTCAGGAACGTTCGGCACTGGCATTGGTGCGACGCGGGTCCCTCGCTGCGTCCGCTCGCAAAACGGTAACTGGGTACGGGCCCGGTCCTCATCCCGGGCCACTTTATGCTGGCTCGACACCACATGTACGGTACCTACCCCAACTTGCTCACCCTGCGTGGCGCCGCTCGACCACCGGCCCGCCTCCCAGGGCAATGCAGCCTCGTTACTCTCCAAGAAGCCACGACGGTGCGGTGCACCGGCCGACGTAGCGGGGATCAGTTCAGCCTTCGAGTTCGTCATCACCTCGGCTGCGGCGAAGCTAGGCGATGGCGTCGCGTCTCCTGTCGTAAAAGTCGGAAGCACGTTGCGCTGCGCCGGCACCTTCTGCTCCGCAGCTGGAAGGAGGCAGCCACTCGTCCATGACGTCGCCTTGTCAATCGGTGCAGAGCTGTAGCGGTTCGCCGACCCAGGATCTGCACTGCCATAGAGCGCCGTTGCCGACCCGGGCCGCATCCACGGTAAGTAACCCTGGGAGGCAGAACTCGGCTGCACCAGTTGGGTCGTCCCCGGTCCCTGCGAGCCCGTCTGCTCGCCGTCGCCCCCACGGGTTGTAGCACCGAGACCGCCGGGGCAGCGATCACCGGTGATCCCGCTGAACTCCCTAGGAGGTCCGTAGGGAGCCGACTGTGGCGTGAGAAAGTTGTGGCTGCGCGCTGCACCAGCGCCATCGACGCTGCTGCCGCCAAAGGGAAGGCCCAGTGCGGACGAGGGAGAGGGCGACATCTTTCCCTTAGCACCGGCTGGTGGTTTAGTTTCAAGAGAGGCGCTAGGGTCGCTGAGGGTGCCGCACGGACTGCCTGACGCCATGGGCGGCATCTCATCCATGCTTTTCTGCTTGGGTGCGGCAGTTGTGCCCTCTCGATTCGTGAGTGCGTGCTGCGCCTGTGCCCTTCCCGCTGCCGGGGGCGTGATAGGGGACACAGTGACGAGGCTTTCACCTACGCTTCCTCGTCGCCGTGCCGCCTCGCCGCCGTCGCTGCCTTCGGTGCGTGAAGGGCAGTGCGGAATGCTCTGCGGGTTCAGTGTGAGGGCACCTCGCTTGTCGCGTGGCACCGCCACGGGATCACAATGTTCCTGTCGCGCCTGCTTTTGGGGTAAGTCGTATCTCAAGTTGCAGGAGCTGCCATCATCAGCCGCGCTCCGTCCACGCTGCGCGCTCTCACTGCCGACGGCGCTCTGCAACTGCTGGAGTTCTGCGCCGGTGCGCAACAGCTCTTGGTGAATACGAAGCAGGATATCCTCTTCGCCCAATCTACTCCCACACTGTCGGAGGCCAGGAAGGGGACCGGTGCTTGCCACCGCCTCTCCTGCTGCGACTGCCTCCCCCGCTGACTGCTGCGGTGCCACGGCCACGCAGGACGCTGGCATGCCGCGCTGCAAGGCTGCTTGCTGCTCCATGAGTGTTGCCACCGCCAGCCGTAGTTCACTGATCTCCCTTCGCAAGTCGCGATCGCCACAGCTGTCAGCGGCCTCCTGCAGTATTGTGGGCGCATGGTCCACGAAAAGACCACCAGAGACCGTCTGGCGCGAAGAAGTGGGCACTTGGGTTGTCGCGTCGAACTGCTTCAGATGCTTGGGCTGCTTCAGAGACACAGCAGCGGAGCCGCCGGCCATGGTAGCATACCCTTCTGATCTCTTGTGACGCTTCCGGATGTGCGATTCGAGTGCGTTCGGACTTGGGTACACATTTCCGCAGAAACGGCAGCCTAGTTGACACACCGTGTCCACAGTTCCCCGTGAATGATTCCCCCGTCCCGCCCTGGCAAGAGGTACGTGCGATGGAGGTGACCTCGCACGCTGCCGCTCCTGTCGGAGCTCACGCAGCTGCTGCTTATACACTGCCACACAATCCCGCAGCTCTATGAGCTCCTCGAAGGCCGAAGCACTCTCCTCCTCATACCGCCGAAGCTGCGCCGTCGCCTTTTGTGCGCGCCTCTCTTCGTTTTTGCAGCAGTACCTCAGGTACTGCATGGTGCATTGCATCGCCTCGATAAGGTGTCTGGCGTTGTCGAGTGCCTGGCATGAAAGAAACCAATCCTGCGGCAACTCAACGCGGTGCCAGCCCATCTGGCGAATTGTCGCCTCCTTCACATCCCTCGCGCTAGTACCGTCGGCGTTGTACAGAGCCTCACCGTCGACGAGGGAGAGGAAGGCGACATCGCTAGGTGGGTCGCGAAGGCGGAAGCGAAACCGCATAGCACGCGACTTCGCAGAGAGCGCTATCCTCTTTTGGTGCGCTGCTACCCCTTTGCAGTCACTTCTTGATGCGTTGGTGCGATCCTTCTCGATGGCGGATCGGCGTTGCCTGAAAAGAAAAGGCTTCGATGTGCGCGCGCGAGGAGCGCTCTTTGCATGCGCATCTGCGTACGTATCCGTCTATGGCGCTGGCAGTGATGGCGCACTCCTGTGGAGGCTGTAGGATGACGGACACGTGACCCAATGAGGAACACTACAGCGCTTCCTTTCCGGGTGAGAAGAACACGGGAGAAAGACCCGCCGTTGGCAGAGACTACGGGGAGTGTCCAGACGTTTTGAGTCGATGAAGTATGAGGGTGCCCCACACTCAGACCAATGCTTGCGTGTGCGCTTGTGTGTGTGAGAGAGAGGGGTGCATGAAGAGTGGGCTGGCAAACAGTTGTGAGGCCAAACACGGAGCGAAGCGAAGGAATGCAGCGACAACAGCAGTATGATGCACAAGCGAGCCGTAAAACACCTTCCGGACTCACTTCGAAGAGTGAAGAAAAAACAACAACAGAGCACTGCATGCCGCGCAGCTCCGACAGCGATCACGTAAGGATGTCCCGATACAGACCGTAACCCCTTTCTTCTTCCGCCGCAGGTTTCCAGGTTTCACCGCAAAAACCGTAATCCCTGACCACCACCGGGGAACTTGTCCGCATTGACACCATGCTGGACGACTTGCTTTCTTCGTTGCATATTTTATTTCTAAATGTACTTAGGAGCTACAGTTTTTCTATGAAAGCATGGTACGACTTAACCCGACTGCGATTTTTCTTCTTCAACGCGTCTATTTGACCGCGAAAAAGTCCGCTGAAGTATACCCCCGCCACCGCAGCCCACCTGCCACTTCTGCACCACAGCTGAGTCCTGGACGTCTCGGACGACCCGTCCCGCCATGGAATCGGGGTCATGCACCTAACGGACTCTTCTTGTCCTTCTTCGGCCCTTCTTCCGACCTGTGCAGTACCATAGGCACCAGACGGTGACCCGGTTTCCCTGCACGCCTTGAATCGATGTGGATAGCGTGCAAGGTTCTGCTTCATGGCTCAGGCATTCGACTCCATCGCTTGAGTACTCGGAGGGGGTGGTCTCGGTGGATGCCGAATGAGTTCAAGGAAGAACTTTATCGGATCCAGGTCAGCACTCTGGGAAGCCGTCTGCAGAAAAACTGCAACCGCTACACGTGCAACGCCTGCGAAAAAAAAAGCACACAAAAAACAACCAAAAAGCATTTCACAAGTAAACAAAGTGTTAGCTATTTGGGGGGGGGGAAGTGACAAGTCGTTGCTTCTGCCATGGCTACAAAAGACACACACAAAAAAGCGCGACACCGAACACACAACAACCAACGAGGGGGCGCCTGTGGTGTGAGGGAGGTAAGAGCAACGGCTCTCCGTAAGTGAAACGTGCCCATTCTCTGCCGTGCCACACGACCTCAAGTCCGCTCGATCCCACCGACCCTGTCACAGGGCCCCCATGCGCCTGGTCCAAAGCAGTGCTAGACATACGCAAAGTACAGCAATGCGGCAACACAGGCACCTGCGAACACGACCCGTGCCTCAAACTCCACCCCGCACAGGCGCCTCAGACCCTCCCCCTTCCCCCACACACACGAGTAGGCCAGTGGGAGGGGGCCGGGTAATAGATTGCGTTCGAGTCACGCTGACACTCTGCCCATCATGTGGATGAAACAAGCATGTGCACGGTCGCAGGTCTCCCTGCCGCCACGCCGTCCATCACCTCGCTGCCGACATGAATAGCGATAAGTCACTCTGGGCTCCCTACGTCGTCGGCACTTGGACCCTGTTTCAAAACCAGACGTGGCTTGGGATCGGCAGGGGATAGCGGTCCTGCCTGGGCTTCCACTCTGAGTGAGAGGGAAAACGGGTGCCAGTGAGCACTGGAGGATACCACGCGCGGAGGGGTGTGTATCCTCTCTGCATCAGTGAGGGGTGGAGAAAGCGAGACGGCGATACAACGAGCGTAGTGCCCTTAAAAAAAAGGCGATGAAATTTCCACTGAGCGGGAGAGTTGTGTGACACCTGCACAAGAGCAACCGGCAGCGGAAGAGACCACCGCAGATTCTTGGCGCCGTCAAAGGATTGCAGTTGAAGCAAACACAGATTCCGTGGGAAAGCAATAGCACGTCACGCGCGCACACATGCATGACACTAAACTCGAGCGAGTGCATACACAAGAGATGCATGCGCGAGTGAAACGCGAAGCACAAAAGTCAACATAGAGAGAAGAAGGCAATGTATACGTGGAGGGCACGTGGGGAAGAGGGAGGGGAACGGTGAGCGAAGAGATCCACGCACACAGACACCTGCAGCGCACATGCTCAAGTCCGTGCATCGAGGATGTGTGTGCACCTCTTCGAAAAGCAACGACACAAAAAAAAACGGAGCGTCTTCGATTAAAGTATGAATAAGAAAACGAAGAACGGGACGCACAAGAAAGCAGGAAGGGAGGAAGGGCAGCAATGTGTATCCAAGAAAACCCCCACAAAGCTGAGTGCCGCACACCTCAAAGAAAGCCACCAATGAGGGAACGATCACCCGCAGAGGCGCGCGCGCACACACACACGAATGCGGGCACGCCAAGTCTCAGAGAGGTCGAGGGAGGGGGTGGGGCGTAGAAGTGGGTGCACAATTTTCTTCTGTTTCGTTTGCACAGGTAGGAGAAATGGCGGACTCCTCGAGTCAAAGACGTGGAACGGGCAGTTGGGGGAGGGTGGCGGTGTTTACCTGCATAGTTCAACCATGTCCATACGGGACGGGTCATCTTCTTCAGTGATAGTGAGGCTTCCGTTCCCGTCCAGAAAGCGAGAGGAAAAGTTGCGCAGGGGTACGGATCGCTCTCTCTTAAAGGGTGTCTCGCTGTCCATCGCTCTCGCCGCGCGCCTCCGCGAAGACGCTGGACCTAGACACGCCAGAACGTTTTCGTCTGCCATTGGTGCAGCAGACCCACACATGTTCCTGCAAACATCAAGCTTTGTAGTAGGTGTTGAGGAACTCGCGAAGCACATCCTTGACGATCGTCCGATCGGGAACGCGCTGCGCCGTGCCGTAGAGCGTGCCGCTCGACTCAGCGAGTACGGGTTTCTTTCCATCGGCGATGAGCTTCTCGCTCTCGGCAAAGAGGGTGGCACCTATCTCCTTCACATCGCTCAGGAAGCGTGCCGTGACTGCCGGTGGCGTCTGCAGCAGTGTCACACTAAACTGCAAACCCGGTGGGAACTGGAGGGTGTTCAGCACCCACTCGCGTAACTTGAGATCTTCACCGAGGCGGAATATGTCGATCACATTGCTTGTAAAGGCGAAGACGCTCGCGGTTGGCTCACCAATAATGCTTATGTAGGGCAGCTTGCTCAACTCATTCGTCATCGTCTCGCGCGTCGTGACGATTTTGTTGCAACAATCGACGTAGCCCTCCATACCCATACGCACCATCGCCGCCCACGTGCCGGCAATCACGTTTCCTGGCTTTGACCCACTCACAGCAGGCGAGCAGTACATGCCGCCTGGCCATTCCGCAACACAGCAGAACTGGAAGCTGCGCAGCTCCTTCGACCGGTACATCACCGTCGACGTCCCTTTAGGCGCGTAGCCGTACTTGTGCGTGTCGCAGGAGATCGACGTGACGCCGCGATTGCGGAAGTCCACGACCGGCGCCGCACGTCCAGTCCTCTCGAGGAAGGGCATGATGAAGCCGCCCAGGCAGCAGTCGACGTGCATGCCGATGTTGTGCTTGTAGGCCATCTCTGCAATCTCCTCGATGGGGTCGACGACACCATGCGGAAAGTTTGGCGCCGACGCAGCGACAGCGATCGTGTCGTACCGGATGTACTTCTCCATCTCCTTGGGATCCACGCGGCCGGTGGTCGCCAGCACCGGTACCTTGATGAGATCAATGCCAAAGTACTCTGCCCCCTTGTCGAAGGCGGGGTGAATGGTGATGGGCGCCACCACGGACGGGTGCTCGATCCCGCGTGTCTTGCGTCCCCAGTCGCGGTACGTCTTAAGGGCCATCATGATGCTCTCCGTGCCTCCTGACGTCACGACGCCGCCGGCGTCCGGAAGTAAATGGCCATTGTACATGTGCAGCACCATGGATACAATCTCCGCCTCCATCTTGCGCGTCGCGCCGAAGATGTCGCTGTGCAACGGGTTGCTCCACTGGAAGATGGCCATAACGTCGTTTATAAAGGCGGTGTGCGATGCGCCACCGTGGTAGACGGCTCCACTGAAGAAACCCTTTTCGTAGCTGAGGTCAAGGTCGTGGTGAAGCTGGGTGACCAGCTGCAGCACCTCCGCCTCAGCGCGGGACTTTTCCGGCAGGGTGAGGGCTTTGAACTCACCTTCAGTCGACGGCATCTTCACAGAACTCACCACCTTCTTGACCTGCTTTCGGATTATGGGAGCTGCTAGAATGCGGACGCCGCGCCACACCGCCTGGTAGCTGCGCGTCGTCAAGCGGCCATCGCGGAAGCAGTCCACAGCGACGCGCACAGCGATGGCACCGGTGAGCGTGATGACAACAACCTGCGTCGGACTTTTGTCCTTCAGCCGCTCGTTGAGGTACTGGGAAATGGTCGTCATGGTGACTCCGTCGTACGTGCGCCGCAGCACACAGTCAGTGCTTGACGATAGAGGTAGGGAGGGAGGGAGGGAGTGGGCGTTGTTGTGAAAAAGGTGTCTTTAGGGGGGCGCTTCAAGAGAAGCTTCTGATGGCGCGATGAGGGTCGAGGAACGACAAAAGCAAACGAACAAAAAAAAAACAGAAAAAATAGTGGAGTGGTCCAACGCGGCAACTTGAATGATTCCCTTCGAAGCTGAACGAATGAGTGCAGACGGACGGCTTCAGCTCTTCCTTCGGCATGCGTACGTGTGTTCTATTTATCGGAGTTACAGGCAAGAGAGAACAAGTGAGAGAGAGAGACGGAAAAACAACGTCAGTGACGATCAAGACGGCTACATCGACGTCGCAGTAAGCCACGCCTTAGCTTCAATAGATGAGAATCTCTCTCCGGGTGTCAAAGGTCGTTCCCTTATTGGAGGGTCGGCTTCGACCAGGTAGCGCACACCCAACACAACTTTAGATAGAAAAAAAATAAGAAGTTGAAGCAAAGGTATCGCAGAAACCGAAGGAGCAGGTCAATGAGCCGGTGTGCAAGCACGAGCAACAGGGATGAAAGTCAAATGTTGTGAGGTGAGCAGGTGAGGGGAAGAGAAGGGGGGGGTGAACAGAGCTGAGATTGAAGCAATAATGTGTGTTTTGGCGAGGTCGAGCCCAAATACTAAGGAGGTGAGAATTGAGATAGGGTAGAATCGGTGTGCAGCGAATGCTAGAGGGAGAACGTGCCGAAAGAAGCCGAGGGCTCGTTTGATGGTGATAGTGATGAGGAGAATGCCAGGGCGGGCGGGGGAGGGGGGAACCGAAATGGAGTCTCAGGCAGTCACACGCTCCACTACAGAGCACACAACACGGACACACAGAGACGCACCTATCCAAAGAAAGAAAAACGAAACCGAGAAGAGATTGGGAAAAAGAAAAAGGGAAGTCGGGAGAGAGGGGTGTAAAATCGACACTGAAGACTATAGATCATACACATGCTAAAGGCGGCGCAAAGTGTGGAGTGGGTGCGGAGGATAAAGAGGCCCACGAGGGAACGAGAAAGGACGGGAAAGAGGTGAGGGGAGAGAGAGTCAGAGTGGAGCAGAGCAGTCATGGCTGTCAGCAGCCAGCAAGGAAAGACGTCATCGCAACCCGTGCTCTAAAGATCGCGTGATGGAGAAAAGGACCGATATCTGCGATACTCCTTTTGCATCCGTAATCCGGGGACATACATGGATCATCAGAATTCCCTCAAAGTCAGGGGCCGCCGCGACTCGGTGCAAAACACACCCCGAGAATCCATCCTAACCGCAGTGTTCCTTGCCCCTCTCTCTCGTGAAGACAAAGGGCGACCGTCGACTAAAACACTCGTAGACACTAAGAGAACATCCCAGCATCTCCTTTACCATGCTCTTCGTTCGCCTCGATGAGCGTGCGAGTACGCTGTTGATTCGCACAGGTGGGCGAGAGGAGGCAGAGCAGGGCAGGGAGGTGCGGGAGGGCATAGGGGAGGAGAGGCGTAGACACACTCCTTTCTTGCTCGGCAGACGGCGGGGTAGATGAGCAACGACCGCAATGAGCGGAAAAACACAAAACAAAAGAACACACACACGCACACCCTCCGGCACACGGACCTCAGGTAGGATCAGACCGTCCATAGGGGAGAAAGTCAAGTCCCGCTCGTGGCAGCCGTTGCGTCTATGGTGTATAAGCACATGAATGAAAAACGAGAGACGAAGAAAAAAAGAGCTTTGTGGAAACGCAGTAACGCTAGACCCGTCAACAACACCGTCCTCTGCGGAGGGAGTGCGCGCTGCCCCCTTCTCGCCCTCCCTCCCCCCTCCCCTGGAAACGCTCCCGCCATCTCGCGCTTCCTTCCACGCCTGATTCCGGAGAAAGCAATGCATCCTTCTGTTCCCGTTTGCGCTACACGGAGAGACACGCCGCACCGCAGCCCACAAAGCGAGAAAACGGCTGAGTAGGCTCGGAGAGCTCAGGGAGAAGAAGAGGTGCGGGAAAGATGCAGAGGGCCAGTCGCATATGGGAGCCAAGTTCAGCTTTCCGCCTACACTTTTGTTGCCTTTCCCCCGTCACGGACGGACAGGGAGGGAGAAAGCAACAAAAACAGCTCGGCAGTGAACACGCAAGAACGGATTGTACCGCGCCAGCCACAGGACACCCGGGGCACGGCTACCCCTGACGACAGCCAAGCAGAAATCGTCACATGTCTTCCTGCGTCACCAACACCGCAACCTCTGCAAAACAAGAAACACACACACAAGGACGTGTCACGGTGCACGGCACAGGGAGCCAAACACCCCAGTCGTACGAGTCCGTAGTCGTCCCCCTCTCCTCCGTTGTGACGAGCGTGTTCAAATCATCTCGTAGGGCATACTGCACCCGTCCACACTGGCACTTCTGCCTAGAAGAGGATGGTGAGAGACTCGCCGGGGTAAAAGATAAAGCAAGCAGCGATGCGGGGGTGCAGGTCGGACACCACGACGCCGCGATCGTCACTGTCGTTCACGACGATTCGCAGGGTGCCTTGCACGCCATCGTACAAGAAACGAATACGATCACCGTTTCGACACACGGGGAGGCGGCGAACTGCAGCTGTGTAGCGGCCGATTCGACCGTCAATCACGTCGGCGCAGGCCGCCTTCCAGTAGAACCCCTCCGGTACCTCTGAGGCCTGCGACGTCTTTTCGACCACGCCAATGAAGGTGTCGGAAATGGAGTCGAGGCGCACCTGCCACGACACCACACTACGGTCCTCTGGGAACTGGCCAAGGAGTGTTTGGAACATCTCTTTGCTGCGCACGCCAATCTGCGTATCCCTGCCGCCGCTGGCGACGCACCGCAGTCGCACTCCTTCGGCCAGAACGGTCGCCTCCACATCGTCGTCGACGGGGAAGGTGAGTCGCAGCGGCGTCGATAGGGTATTTCCGGCGAAGGGGGAGACAGAGCCGCCGTTCATGGACAAGTTGCTCGCCGTGCTATGCCTGACAGATCGGTTCAGTCTAGGGAAGATGGGTTGGTTGTGTTCTATCGTTTGCAAATCTAAGCCAATGTCGAGGCTGGTCAACGTCATCTCGCCCAGGCTGACCACCTTGAAGCCGCTCCCCGTCACGGCGGGCAGATCCGTGTTGAGACACTTGCCAAACTGCGAGTGACGCTTCAGCACCTCGTCGTCTGTGCCGCCGTTATGAATCGTTCGAAACTGCAGGAGAGTCTCGTTGACGCTGTTCAGCTTGTCGAGGTACTGCCGCCGCGACGTCGTCAACGCAGCATCACCGCTATCGCGAAGGTTTGTCAGGGTGCGCCGCACCTCCAACTCGCGCTGCATGAGCTGCTGCTTGAACGCCTCGAAGCGCTCTGTCACTATGTTCTCGACCGCGTCGTACGTGTCGGAGTAGAGCACCGAGACGCGATTCATCTCCGCCGCCTGTTGCTCTAATCGGTGCTTGACCTCGAGGAGAGATTCCATGTCACGCGACAGCTGCTGTCGCGCCTCTGCAGCGGCCACCGCCACTGTCATGTGGAGGTGGTCGCGATGCGGCCCAACCTGCAGGCAGTAGGCGCAGCACACCTGCCGGCACTGAGAGCAAAAAAACTCCGCTCGGTACTCCTCATGTCCACGCAGCGGGCATCGTGGGATGAAGTTACGACTCGACTCGCTAAGTTTGCCAATGGCATGATCACGCTTGGCGCTGTTCTTGTGCACAGCAATGCAGCAGTCCTCACAGTACACGCACATGCACTCACCACACTGCACTTTAGCAGACGTCGTCTCGCACCACTGGCACTTCGGCGAATTGGATGTGCCGAGCGCCAGTACCTCGACATACACCTCCGCCTCGTGGTCAGCGTACTGCGCGAGATTGTGCGAGTGTACCTCGGTGTAGGAAGTGGCACATAACGGGCACTGAAAGCCGTTGTTCGCATTCTCGGAAAGTAGTCTGCGGACGCAACCGGTGCAGAAGGAGTGGTGGCAGTCGAACGTCAGCGGGTGATCGAGCACGTTGAAGCAGATACCACATGTGATGACACGCGCGGGCATGATTCTATGTGTGTGTGTGTGTGTGTGTGTGTGTGTGTGTGTGGATGTGTGCCAGCGGAAAAAGAGGGTCGCACCAAGATGCCACGTGAAGGCAAAGATCGGTGGTGGAGAGCGCTCGAGTTCCTCGAAAGAAAAGATGGCGGCAGGTCACGCTGATCCGAGGAGCGCGCTTCCGCTAATGGGGAGAGACGGTAGAGATGAAGACACTAAAGCCAAATCACCTCCTCTCTTTCATCTATGCATATGACTAGATGTGTAAGTGTGGGGTTATGAGGGGAGGGAGGGGGAGCGGGCGAGCAGCGTGCGAACAGATCAGTACCGAAACACCCTCACACGTGCAGTGGCGCTGAAGTGAAAGGAAGAAAAAAAATGCAAGAAAGCAGAGAACACAAAGAGCCTGTTTCCGTGTACATTGTCCATGTTAAGGGGAGATGGAGAGGAAGGGGGCATCAGCGGCTTGTCTTCGGCAGTTTCGCCCCTCCTCCTTCCCTATGCATCTAACCAGAGACAGCATGCACACACACACACACACAAAAGGAGTGCAGCAATGTATTTGTGTGTGTGTGTGTGTGTGCTCATCATTCGCAACGTTCACAAGTTGCGATGGCGACACAGCGACGGTGTCGAACAGCCTCGAGTACAACGCGATCAACTAGGCTGCGAGTTTTCGATGCTCCTGTGATTGGAGTACAGCGCCGCTTACATGCACACCCATAAACAGACACACACACACATACACATACAGACTCAATCACGCACCGATGAGTAGACAGTCACGGACTCACACACCCCACACGCGGCAGCCAACTAGCAGACCGGCAGACGCACTGGCACTAGTCGCAGACGTGGCCGGATAGAGATGGCAAGAGTGATAAAAAAAAAACGCACATACCAGAGCTTATGAGAGAGAATACTATAATGCAGTGCGCGCAAGTTGGGCACACACACGTCGATTCACTGCAGTTATCATGCTGCTGCACGTATGTACGTGCACCACTACCCGGCAAGGGCACCCGACACACACGCACACTGAGCCGTTAAGATAAACGCTGCAGCCACAGCCGTGCTGCTCTCTCTTCCAGTTTTCAAGTTCTACTTTACATTGCACGCCTCAAAGATCCATGCGACGCCCTCCTCGAGACCGTCGCCGGACTTCGCGCTACACCCTTGAATGTGCCAAGAGCGGTCACGGTAGTCGCTCAGCTCGAGGGCTTCGGCCACCGTCTGCGGGTCTTTCGCGGTGGCCAAGTCTTGCTTGTTTGCCAGCACCAGAACAGGCACCTTCGGCACGCCCTTCACAACATCAACGAACGCCTCATGCGCCTCGTGCAGGCGACGCTGGTCGGAGGAGTCGACGACGTACATGATGCAGTCTGTGTTGGCGTAGTAGTCCTCCCAGAACTCGCGCAAGGCGCGCTGACCTCCCAAGTCGCAGAGCTTGACGCGCTTGCCGTCGCGGTTCACATTCATGACGTTGAAGCCCTGTGTTGGTCCTTCAGGTGCCTCTACGGGGTGCTCCTCAGCCACGCCTAGCTTGTTCAGAATCGTCGTCTTGCCCGCGTTATCCAATCCGAGGATCAGCACGCGAGGTTCATTCTCGCGCTTCATGCGATTGCGCAGACCACGGAGCATGATGACACGGCGATACCGAGAAGGCAAAAGGGCGGCGATGACTACAAATAATAGAGAGAGAGGACGGAGTAAAAATATCGCGAGGCCAACACAGACACACACGGCAGAGGACACAAAGGAGGGAAAAGAGGGTCAGCACAAATAGCGCGGATGCCGCCGGTGTCTTTTTTTTTGGGGTGGGGTGCGTGTTTAGATGGCGTTCTCTCCCTCTCCCTCTTTCGGTGGCTCTGTCAGCAACAGAGGGAATCGCGTATGATAGGTACGTGCACGGGCGGGTGTAGCGGAGGGTTCGCCGAGATTGAGTCAGAGACAGGTGAAGCAGAAGCGCTGGGGGTGCCCCACTCCGTATACTTGTATGTATGTTGAGACTCTCTTCAACAGTCAAAAGGGTGAAAAACATGCAGCCGTTGCCGTTGTCGAGAGCGCGATAGCAGGAAGAGGTGGTGGTGAAGTGAACCCACAGTTGTGCGTACGTGCAATGTGGGTGGCGCGCAGGGTGGTGCAGCAGCGCATTACACAAGCCAACACCAGAGCCGGTGTTGTGAGCAGACACGCACGTCGAGAGGCGAGGAGCGAGTGAGGCGGACGGGAGCAAGAAAGGTCGAACGTACTGGCAGGAGAGGGGCGAGCGCGTCGAGGAAGCCAGCAGGAAAGCTACGGTGCGCACGTTGTCTCTCCCTTCCCTACACACGCATCAGCGTCGGATTTCTGCAACCTTGCACCCTCTGTGTTGTGCGACTGATCGCGGCAAAGCTGCACCGCTGCGCTCGAGCGGCGCGGCAGTCCTTGCTGTCCATGCTCTACTGCAGTTGTGCAAAATCATGAACACGAGGCAGATACCATGGTGAAGACCAAAGGACGCCTGGCATGCCCCCATCACACGACTCGCTCAGTGCGGTGCTGTATTATTTTCTTACACGGTACATGTTCTGTGTGTGTGTGTGTGTGCAGGGGCAGTGACGTACAGCGCGAAGTCGTCTCAGTGGTTTGAACGCATCAGCAGATGAACACACGTGAAGGTGAGTCACGTACAGAAGAGCAGCAGCAGAAGGGGGAAAAAAGAAAGAGAGCCACACCCACCGAATACGGTGGCAAACGATGAAAAAAAAAACGGAAGAAAACATACACGCCATTTCGGTTTATTGCCCCGCAAAAGTCATGCCTCACATGAGGCAGCGGCGGCAAAGACCCGTCTCCTTGCAGTGCTGAAGGTCTCGCGTGCGGGAAAGCGCCTCCTGCCACGAGGCCCCGATACTGGAGAGCAGCTGCTGCAGCTCGCCGGTGCGGGTGGAAAGCGCGTCCACTTCTCTTTGCAAGGCTGCAATGGTTCGGGCATGACGAGCCGTCGCCTGCGCCGCCTCGTAATCTGCCCGCTTGATCTCCTCCTCTAGAGCGGCTGCCGTGCCGTCGTCGTCGGCGGTTGCCAAGTTGCCATCGCTCAAAGTGGGGCCCTGCATGGATGCCAGCGCCCTAGCAAGCCCAGAGCACTGCACCGCATCGGCGGAGGCACCAATGGAACCCACGCGCGTGAGCCGTGCCTGCTGCTTGGCTCGCGCTTTCTCAATACCTGCCATGGTCTCTGCCAACTCATCCTCAACGGCTGTCTTTTCTGTCCTCAACAGCGCGAGCATCTCGCCCTCTTGGCGCAGCGCGGCGATGCAGGACGACATTGCAGCGTCCTCTTCCCAGGAGCGCCGCAGCGACTCAAGGTCCTGTGCCCGTTCTTGCCAGAGGGCCTTCTCCTTCGCCAGTTTTTGCAGATCGGCCTCGATAGCTGCCGTGTGCAGCGCTTCTTCTGCCTGCGTCTTGCGCAGGCGGTCTGTGGCCTCCATCTTCTGCAGCTCCAGCTGCTGCTGCTCTGTCGCAAGGACCTCGAGGTCTTCTTTCAGCTGCGCCTCCTCAGCCTTCGCAGCCTCGGCGGCCTGCACCAGCTGGTCCTTTTCTGCGGTGGTGAAGGCAATCTTGGCCTCCTGTTCCCTTTGGCTCATGCTCAGCACGCGACGCTGCCGCTCAATGTCATTCATGTGGGCGATGAGGACCACCGCCGAGGAGTCGTGCGCGGACATGTGTGCGCGTCCGTCCTGCTGCTACTGGTGCTGAGTGCAGTGGTGCAGCGGTGGTAGCGATTCCCGAGTGAAAGAAAGTGCGCAGGACGGGGTTGAGAGACACGGAGTGAGAGATGCGGCCGACAAAGCAACAACAAGTGAACCGGAGAATGTGAGTCCCCCTAGGTATGCGCCGTGGCGTTGGCGATATGCATGCGTAGAGTAGACGAAGAAAGAAAGAGGGGGATGCCGAGCAGTGGAGGGCAGCTCCCATCTCAGGCCATGCCCTGTTCGTCTCGCAGGAGAAGGAGAGAGAGGGGCAGGAGAGGAGGAGGGGGGTTGAAGAGAGAGAGCCCACGGAGACGCGCGAAACTAAGCTCGAGCGAACAAGATCGTAGGCTTTCTGGAAGATGCGCGGAATGGGGCGGTAGCGTATTCCGAGTTCAGCGGTCTAAGTGTAACTTGAGATTCCCTGCGCATGTGTGGGGCTATACATGAAGGTGGAACAGGCGAGCATGACCAGAAAAACAAAGGCGCGAAACACACCCGCCAACGATGGAGCTCTGCATGCGGAGGCCGAAACACATCCCCTCACAAAGGCGTGCGAGAGCGACGTACAACCAAAGAAAACAAAACACCAACAGGCCACCAAGAACCCTGCTAAGGCAACGCAGTTTCCCAACACTCTCTCTATACTGCGGCGTTCGTGTCGAGGGGGCAGCCGCTGCGGGTCTCACGGAGACCAACAATGTTGGCATAGGAGGCCCACAGATTTGCTTCGCACTGCTCGAGTATCGCAGGGATGCACTGAGCTCCGAGAAGGGACCACAGGTCCTCGGAGTCGTCTGGCGCCACAACAGAGGTGACCACATCAAAGGATGCGCCATAGAGCAGACCCTTCACGCGACACGACAAGCGCTGCGCCACAATGTCGTACGGCTCTGGGACTATCGAGGCGATAGAAAGCGCCAACGGGATTTGGTGAGCCTTCATCGCCGCAATGATCGGCACACCACCCATGTCACGCTCGATTATGCCTCGTAGAGCATGTTCGTTCATCGTTGTCTGAGCGAAGCGCCACACCTCCGACACAGCACAATCCTGGAGAGTAACGACGAGGCCGGCGTGGCGCAAAGATGCGGCGACTAAAGTCACCGAGTTGAACCGCTCCGTGCTCTGCGACAGTTCCAGCGTCACGTGAGCCATGTGATGGACGCCGAAGAGGCGACCGTAGCCACACACCAAGAAACGGAGTGCCGACGCGGGGGCCGAGCCCTGGTCTGTCTTCTCACCCATACTTCGGGATACACCGACGGGGCGAAGAAGCTGTATCAAGATGGGCTTCTCCGAACATCCCTCGAAGAGAGTGGCGCCAACCACGAGCGAGTGCACGCATCGCGCCGTTAGAGCGATAACGCCGGCCTCACAGTCCATCTCAAGCGTCGCATCAGGTATAGCCGTGTTCTCCAGGCTCAGGATCGCCATGCCTTTCAGCGACATGAGCACCCGGTCGTCAACAACGTGGCCCGTCAACAAACGCAAGGAGGCAGCCACTTCAACGCGCAGCCCGCCTACATCATAGGCCGTGGCGTCCCGCCTTGCCGGCAAAAACAGCTCCTGACCGAGGTCTCGCTCGTCACCCCTGCACGCGCGAAAGACCGCCTCCAGATCCTCGACAGAGCAGCGATCCACCGCGATGTGAAAGCTACTCAGCCGCACCGGCCATTTGCTCTTCCCGCAGGTGGTGTCGACCCTGCAGCCACAGTTGCAGCTGCACAACACCCCAGGGAGGAGCACCTGCCCCTCGCCCTCCAACGGCGCAAAGACCCAATGCGCGACGTTGTTGTCGCCTCCTCCGTCTCCAGTCGAGGACGCGTCCCCCACGGGGACGGAACCTTCCACATGGCAGATGGTTGTGAACCGCAGGTGAGTTACTACGGCGCCAGGAAGCTCCGCCACTGTTGCAAAGCGAGCGTTGCCGAAATCGCCGCGCAGGCTAACCAAGGGCAGCCCATCGCTATCCACCGCGCCCATCAAACTCAAAGGAAGTTCCATTTCAGGGCCTGAGACGTCATCCTCCCCCTGTGCTGCTGGCAGTCCCGCTAAGGCACCAGCGCCGCCTGCAAAGCGTGCTCCGTGAGAAACAAAGTTCATCTGATGGAAGCGCTGCCCCGCAGGTGCGTGGCGGTCCGCGGAGACGCCATCGGCGCTTAGCATCAACACCTCGAACTCGATCGATTCCATGACGAGGCCAGTAAGACCAAAGTTGACGCCATTACCGGACACGGTGAAGCGCAGCACCGCGCTGCACTCCTCGCCGCCGACGCCGCTGCCTGCGCGAAGCGAGCCGACCGTCAGCACCAACGTGGTCAGCACAATCGCGTTCCCTCTTGCATCCATCGCGAAGGCGCTTGCCGGAAGGATGTAGCGCAGCACATCCATCACTGGGGCCGGGCAGCACCCCAGCGGACATTGCTGCACAAAGTTGACACCCGCGGCGATCATGTAAGGGTACGGGCTCAAAAGAGGCTGTGAGTCACGGGCGCTGGGGACGCCCATCGCGTACGGCGGCGTGAAAACGATGTCGTTGATTGCGAAGGCCATTGTAAAGGACCGTTCGTGGAAGCCAACGGCGTAGAGGAACGGTGCCACGGTCGGGAAGTGGTGGAATGGCACCCAGTTGGATTCAGTGATGGAAACGACAACGAGCGGGCTCGCAACGTGCTCGTTCAGCGCTGTGATTGTGTCTGCTGTGGAGAGCAGCGCGTCAAGCTGACGCTGGAGCAGGGTGGAGAGACTCCAGAACACGGAAAGGGACGCGCATACTCTAGAAGCCGGAAAGCCGTACCAGTCCTCCGCTAGGGAGCCGACGGCCTCCAGGCACGGGTAGAACCAGGACGTTGTCCGCTTCGTGAACTGCAGCGCTTGCCGGAACGCCAGGGGATGATGCACAAGCTCGGCGAGGTGTAGCACGTGCGGGCCGCCGATTGACGTGGCCGTCGTCGACGCCACGAGAAGGTAGATGATATCAGACGAGAGATGCTTCTTCGAGAGCCACTCCGAAACTTCCGCAGGAACTGAAGGCGGGAACAGAGGGGCTACCGCGCGTGAGCTTCTGCCGTCTGCCTCCTGCGCAGCATCCTCGCCGCCCAGCTGCATGTGGCTCCCAGCCTCCTTTGCTGCCTTCTGCAGGAAGGCCTGGTACATTTGCTTCATCTTCTGCACAGTGCCTGCCACCTTCCCCAGTCGGCTCATGGTGTTCTTCTGCGGCCGTTGATTCTGCGTGCCCTTGAACTCCTCAAATGCATGCAGGCACGACTGCATGAAAACACCTTCACGGTTGAATGCGTCAGAGATCCATGAGCGGAAGATGGTGTTGGTGTAGTGCCCCGGTGTGGGCTTTGTAGCCTGGGCAAGAAGAGCGTGGCCACCACGTCGAATCAGCCATCGTGCTGCGTACAAGCTAAGAGTGAAGGTGGATGACTCCTCCACCGGCAGTGGTGCCTCTTCTGGCAACGCTGCCGGTGGCGCCACGTATGGGGCGAAGCGAAGCCGCCAAAAGGCCGCCGTAGGCACCTCCACCCAGCGAAGGGAGACGGTCTGGTCGCACAGACGCAGCACGGTTTCCGCAACGGCGACGTAATCCTGACCATTATCGCTTGTCTCCACGAGCACCTGCCGAAGCGGCTGATTCGCGGACACTTGCGGTGCTGGTGGCGGTGGCGCCTCCGCGTCAGCAGACGCCGAAGCGCTGCTTTCCTCTCTAGGTGTCTCCACGACGGTGGGAGTGACAGGTTCGTCTACGGTGGAATGTACAAACAGCAGAACCTGGTCAAACATCGCGGGAGAAAGAAAGGACCACGTCACCGCAGTCGGTGTCGAATCGTGCGCCGTGTCTGCGCCCTGGAGACTCTGCGCAGTGCACTGAAGCACCGGCATCGGGGGAGCTATGCGCGCCGTGGATGCATCTCTTGTCCTGCTGTGCGCTGCGCTGCCACTCAAGATGCTTGGAAACTGCACCTCCGTGAACCCGGTAGTGCTTACGACCACGCCTGGTATCTCTGCTGTGTCGACCAGCTCCGAATACTCACTGCTGTGCTCGAACCACTCGACACCCTGCGGCTGATCGAGCGAGGTCTCATCCACCGGGCGAAGGCGCCAGTGGGTACTGGGGGAAACAAGAGTACCATCCCAGGTGACGGACCCCACAACCGCGGAAGACCTGTTCGATGAGTAGGCGCTGTGCCGCGCATCTGCACGGCCGCTATCCATCACACCTGCGAAAAGCCACGAAGTCCCATCGGGGCCCAGGTACTCTACGTGGTAGCGGGCAGCGCTGCTCGGAAGCGTGGCGCGCACCCGCACCATGCGCTGCGGACGTGTCAACCTCAGCATCGAGACGGGTGCGTCCTCGACTGGTGCTTCCACCACAGCCGTGATGGACAAGCTCCTGCGCAAGGCTCCGGCGGTGGCGGCCGCTGTCGCTGCACAGATTGGGTTGCTCGCCGTGTGCTGGGGCACAAACATGGAGATGTGGCTGGCTGTTGGGCAGTGGCCGAGCCGCACATGCGTCAAGTGCAGCGTTACGTCAGCGGATGATTCAAGCACGCGCAGGCGCCAGAGGACGTGTGCACCGCAGCTCGGCCACGAGAGCGAGCACAGCTGCGGTCTTGACGCACTCGCCACTCCCGTGTGAATCGTCGTCTCAGCTGCAATAGACCATTCTCTTGCGTCGTTGGTAGACTCCACAGCGATGCGAGCCATGCAGCCACCCCTTTCACCAACGAACTCTGTTTCCCAGAACGTTAGGCCCAGCGGAACGTTCATTAGCTGGATGACGCTGTTGGCGACACACTGCAGCTGATATGGCGAGGTAGTCGCGCCATCTGCCATCGGCCACAACAATGGGGTCGCTCTCAGACAGCCGCCGCTTGCGTTGTACACGGTAATAAGGGGGCCGTCGTACTCGTGTGCACTGAAAGACGAGATGGTGAGAGAGGCCGGGGGGCGATCACCGTAGACGGCACCCGCTACCGCCCTCCATTCACACTGCAGGCGCCAGTAGCGATAGGGGCCATCTGGCAGCCAGGAAAGTGTGCACCTCCCGCAAGTGTCGCTGCCGGGGATCAGCTTTGTCGTCGTGGCACAGCAGATACCCGGCCCGACAGCCGTGCTGCTGTGCCACATCGTCCACGTGCACTGAACAGTGAACGGCGAGGTATCGCGAGGCTCAAAGGCAACACTGCACAACGCCACCGGTGACGATCCGTAGTCCCACATCAGCTCGTACATAACGCCGTCAGACAAAGCGCTCAAGGGAATGGCCGAGGCAGAGGCACACGGCTGCAACGACAACGTCACAGCTCCTGGCGCACGTTGGGAGAAGAAAGAATTGATGTCTGCCACTGGTGTTGTTGCTGCGTCGCCCGAAATGTGCGTCGGCAGCCGGCGGCAGCGCCGTCGTGGCACCGTCAGCAGGCGCAGCTGCGAGTATGATTGAGCCACCGCAGTCTCCAATGCAACGAACGACGGTATAGCAGCGAAGGCACCATTTGGATCTTGCGAGGCTGTTACACGCGACAACCGCCAGTAGGGGTAGTTGCTCAGCGCGCAGGCATCACTTGGCGTCCATAGCGTCTCGCCGCACGCACGGCCCCCACCAGCTTGGTAGTGCATTGCCATATCCCTCCACTCGCCCCCTCCGTTCTCGCTGCACTGCACCTGCCAGCACGTCCTCTCACCGCCCCGGCCGCCAGCGCTGTAGAGTTGCATGCCGGTGATCAGGAGACCGTCGCCCGACTCCCCTTGCACGGCGTTCAGGAGTCGCGGCACATCGAGCAACACGCTACAGTGGTGCTGCGGTTGCCCCCACTCGCTCAGGTAGAGCGGTACCGAATAGAAGAGACGCGACTCGGACAACGGGATGGCAGAAGCTGCCCCATCATCACTGCCATCGCCGTTCTCGGCCATGAGTTCAGTCCTGGAAACTGTTTGCACGCTACGATCCCAAAACATGTACCACGTCGACGGCGAGCATGGTGTACACAAGACTGTATGAAGGGTGCTGCCAGGGGGCGGCGGCGGTGCATGGAAGCGATCCATCAAACATGCGGCCAGCAGCACTGGAAGATCCAGCACAACACCTGTTTTCAGATCAAACTCCACGTACTTGACCTCTCGTTCCTCTAGCGACGACGCGACGTGAAATATACCGATCACCGCGTCACCCTCCTCGCTAGACCAGCAATTGATGACAGCAATGACGGCGGCGATGGGCAGCGACCCTAGTTTGTCCAGCAGTGCCGAGGTGCGCCACAGCAGCACGTCGCTAAGGGGTCGTTGCTCGTGAAGGTCCCACAGCAGCATCCAATCACCGCGGAGTAGGGCGACCCTGCCTGGGTGCTCGCGTGGGGCGACGTAAAAGACGGCATCCCAGCCAAGCACAAAAGGGTAGGGTATGTCGCGGAAACCCGTGCGGCGCACCATGGGTTGTGCCTCTGCTTGTGTCGCAGCGATGCCTGCGCCCTGGTGGGCCCAACCCAGCTGCAGTATGGAGGAAGCACATACAAAGACACATGTCGAAATGGAGGAGCTCACAAGCTCCGGCATCACGGCATGCGGGACGAACCAACCGGCGCCGCTGCGGCTCGGGTCATCAGCGAACACGGGGTGAAAATTGTCATTCGAGAGCAGCCCCCTCGATGCTTGGAACAGCTCCTCTGCCTCAATGATGAGGGGATCTCCGGTGGCGGCTCTACCATCGCGAGACGACGGCTGCACGTCTGCGACATCGCCATCACTGGCGGTGAGCTCCCGCCGTCGTGGCGGCACCGTCAGCGTTACCGGCATGCACGGCGAGAGCACCGTGGGCGCGGGCAGCTGCGTCTCTGCGAAGCTGCCCGGGGCTGTCTCCATCCAGAAGAGACGAACAACGCCGAGACAGGCCGGCACCGGCGTGCGGAATCGCAGCCTCCAGAAGCGCGCGGCAGAGGAAGTCACAGAGCCGGCGCCGCTACCCCAACGCGCCGCCACCACGGGGCTGGTAATTCGAACAAGAGCCTGGGAAAAGTACATCTTGCCATCGTTGCTGCTGTCCACGGAGGCCACCAAGGAGGAGAGCTGCAAAAGTGACGAAGGAAGCGCGGAGGTGTCCAGAACCAACAACAGTGCCGTGAAGATGCGCTGTGGGGCGGAGGCGCCGAGGTCATATTCGATGAAGGATACCCGTTGCCTACCGTCCACTTCTGTGGCGCAACCAGAAGCCTCCTGCTCCAGCGGCGGTGGCGACAGCTGGCCTTCGGCAGCGAGACTATCCGCTATCTCAGACGCACGCGGCCGATGCGGCTCCTCTGCGTCGCCGTAAAAGAGAACTTCGTCGTGCCAGGTCGAGTTCTCCGTCGACTCGACGTCAGTCTCCTGAGCTGACCAGCAGCGCGATAGCGCCAACGGCACCCGCTCTCCCAGGCCTGTCGCAATGAGCGAGGAAGTCACTCTTACCAAGGCACTGGTCGGAAGTGGTTTTCCACAGCGGCCCCCTTTCGAGCATGGCGTTCCGGAGGAGGTATTGGCGGTGACACTGTCTCCCTCTCTGCCTGCGTCAGGCGGGTTCACGGCGGCGAGCGGGGATATGTTACGGGTTTGCGCCTGCCTCTCAGGATCAAAGACGCACAGCTGTGACGAGGAGGCAGCTGAGACGGCGCATGGCTGCGCGAACGTGCATTCTGTCTCAACTGCCAGCTTACACAAGTCCGCGAGCGCCGCTGTGGTGAACTGCCGGAAGAGAAGAGGCAGATTGCGCAGGGGCGTCGCCGCGGTGGGAGATGCCTGTTCCTGTACCTTCAAAAGCCAGCGGCGCTGTGGCTCCTGGCGCACGCCCACGCCGCTCTCCTGCGTTTCAGCTGCCGCCGAAACGTCTTCCAGGGGCTGCCAGCACACGGGTATCACGGCGCCGGTGCGACTCACCACATAGCAGGCCTCTGAGTTCTTCCCAGAGTCGGCACTGCGAACGCAGAAGGCCGTCATGGGTGCTGTCATCAGAAGACCCTGGAGCTGCGTGGAAAGCATGAGCGGCAGCGCTGTCGTGTCTGTGTCGCTTGGACCGGCCATCGCCTGCACCGCGTCGTCGTCAGCGTCGCTGTCCACATCGTTTGATTTGTCTCGACGCACTTGTGCGGACTTGACACTTTGCGACGCGGCGGTTGTTTGCTGCAGAGTCCGGATCAGGTCTTCTAGCGCGGGCGGCATGGAGGAAGAGGTATGCCCCGCTAAGACAGGTGGACCGCCTGCGCCAACGGCCTCCCTCGACGGCGGGTTGAGAAAGCCCATGCCGCCGACGCATCGCCGTGTGCACGTATCAAAGACAACGTAGCAGTAGTCACGGAAGAAGACGAGCAGCTGCGTATGGGGGACTTGCACAACGCCATCCAGTCTATCGTGAAAGATGGATGGCAGCCGACGGAATTGACCGTGGCTGCTCGTCGCGTAGGGACCATCCACGCACTCGGCCAGGTAGAAATCAAACAACAGCCACTCTCTCCCGGAGAAGAAGAAGGCGAGGTGAGGCTCAGTCGGGTGAGCTACGGCCGCGTCAACACCCGTGCGGAAGGGAAAATCGACTAGCAAAGGATCGTCACACATTGTGACTGGACCGCAGAGGAATCTGGACTCGCGCTGATTGTAGGCACTCACAGTATCACCAATGAACAGGAGCAGGGTGTCGGACACGGATGACGAGGAGGAGGTGGCGGTGTTGTTGCTGTTGCCTGTGCTCTCCGGGAACGGCACCACCAGCCAGGGCTTGCCCAACAGTCGTCCCGGAATCGCCGCGGGCGCATGAGCGTAGTTCGAAGCGTCGAGAGCTGGCATGTCATCTGCGTGCACCGTCTGCGATGCGCTGTGTGAACCCCTTCTCAGTTGCTTCACAGCCGAGCTAGGTCGCTGGAGTGCCCGCAGAAACTCGAGCATCCCAACCGACGACGCTGCCTGAAGGTTCTCCTTCCGCTTTGCCCTTTCCTCCGCCCACCTCCGATGAAGCTGACGCAGCAAGGGGTTCTTGTCAAACGGAAACGAAGACCGGCTCTCCGTCCGAAAGGCCGTGGAAGTAGCGCTAGCGGTGCTCATGCCCTCTTCTGACGCTTGGCTCTCCGCAGACTTCGCCCTAAGCGGTCCTTTCGGCGCCGAGCTGGCCACAGAAGACTGCCTCAGTGTCTTTCCCCTCCTCCCGCTCAACGGCAGAGCGGACGGCGGCTTCGGAGTCTTGGCCGAGGCATGCTTGGGGGCCATCGACACCGTCTGCTCGAGCTTCACGCTCCGGCGCTGCTGCGACGCCGATGGCGACCGCCTTGCCGTGGCGCCCACCGGGGTGCTATCGAGCCGCAGAGAACACTCCGGAAAGCGAACGGTGGTGACCACCTGCGACGGGGCTGTGAGTGTCACGATCCACTGGCGTTCAGTTGTGGCGGTGGGTGGGTGGGACATGAGATCAGCCCCATGCTTCGCCGTATTAAAGCTCAGTGTCGCTTGGTCTGATGTACCGCCGCCTCTTGCGGTCGTGAGCGGTGCAGATGCGGCGCGTAGCGCCTCTTGTAGCCAATCGAAGCTTTCCTGAGTGCCGATGAGCTCACTAAAGAAGAACAGCAGCTGAGACGGGAAGCGGCTGCAGAGCAGCACTCGCTCCCAGTACGTGCGCGGAGCATTTGCATGACACTGACGTCGCCGTTCAATGTCGAGGCGACAGTCTGAGAGGTCAGACGCCGCCTTCACCACCTGCCTCGCCTCCAAAAAGCTGCGCAAAAACTCCAGCGGGGCCGGCAGATGCTCGTGGCTCAAGAGGCGCCGCATTTCCTTCACGTCGCACGACCCAAGCGCGGCCCGCCACACTGTGGCCGCAACCTGTCTCTCTTCTAGTCCCAGCACCATCGAGCACATCAGCAGCCGTCGCAGAAGGGCAAGCGCGTCCGGCGATGTGGCACCGACGGGGCGGCCAACCAACTCGTAGCCATACACGCACGCGGCTCCACCTGCTGAGCGATACTCTATCCCTACAGCGTCCAGAAAGACAAAGGCGAGTCCTCGGACGATCTGCAGGAAGACGGTCTTGGGAAGATAGAAGAAGCCCTTGTACCCGACATGGATGCCGAACGGGAACTGGAGAATGATGTACACCGTGTTGTGGAGTGTGCTCTGCCCAATTACCTTTGCCGTTGTGTAGAAGCCGTGCTTGTGGACGGACGTATCAGGCGGTATGACCCCGTTCGGCAGCGACAGCCACGCCACGGCAAACTTCACGGTCACCAAGATGGAGCGTGCCTGCCGCCGCAGCGTCCACAGCGCGGCGCGTATGTTATCAAAGAGATCACGATGCGGGCCATCCACCACGCAGACGCGCTGCCGCCGGTGAGCAAAGGCGCGGTGGAGCCACTTCCGCACCGTGGCCTCACCGCTGCTGCTGCTCCACGTGGCCCAGTCCGCGACAAGGTCTCGCGGCGGTGCTTCGGCGGTGTTGTTGCGCCCACGGTACTGGAACGGCGCTTCGCTGACAGGGAGACACCCAACCAACCGCGCCGCCTCGCAGGCACTGGCCAAATCCATGCCAATGGTGCGCACCGACTGTTGGCGCAGCTGCCGGCCAATCGCAAAGAGAAGATAGGGGTCCATGGGAGCCCCCTCCTCGTCCCCCAGTGCACTTGCCACGGTCAAGGCGCAGTTGAGCTCCCCGCCACAGACGTCCTCAACCACCTCCCGCTCGACGTCCACAACACTGAAGTTGACGAGAGGAAGTCGCTGCAGCTCGGCGGAGCCGCCTACTGCGCTCGAGAGTGGCGGGTAGCCGCTGGCGTAGCTACAGTTCACGCCGCCGTAGCCGTACAAGCCGTAACGCACCAGGTGGCGCACACAACGTCGCGAGCACGGCTGCAGGTTCGCGTAGACCCCGAATAGACGCCAGAGCCGCACGAGCGCAACCGGTGTAACTACAGCCCCATGCTCGGTGATGTCCTTCTGCAGCACGCGTAGCAGCCACGTAGGGCCGTCCTGGGAGCATTCGGCTAGGCAACCACACACGGTGCAGCGAGGAAGACAGAGGGGGCTGTCATCCTGGAAGAAGGCATCGATATCGGTGCGAGCACGTTTGGTGCGCCATCGCTCCTCCACCGCAGCATCCACCGGCCCAGGGACCAGCAGAGACCGCGAGGGCGCAGAGCCGGGCTCAGGCTGCTGGGTCTGCTCCGCCTCCGCCTCCGCCTGCAGTAGCCTATGCTCGCGTGTGAGGTAGGAGCGGAGAAAGACGAGGTTCGGCGCATCGTAGGGCATCTGCATCACGAGGGCCTTGGTGACGCTGGACACGCAGCGGCACAAGTCCTCCGCGAGCGACTCCGCACAGAGGCCAGCGCAGACCGCCAGAATGCCCTTGTTGCGATTGAGGCACTCCTGCCAAGCACCGCACAGCACTCGCAAGCCAGCAACGCTCACGGACTCTGAGGCGGGCATCCAGTACTCGAGCAGCAAGCGAGTGACCAGCGTCTCGCAGGACGTTCCCGCCTTGGACGACACAGCCGCTCCGCAGATCATACACTCGTTGATTTGGTACGTGGCCTGCGCGTTGCGGTTGCACTGCCGCTGAATGGCGACGTACTTTGGCAGCGACTCGTCCATCAGCACCTCTGTAATGTGCGTGTTATGTGTCACGAGGTGCAGCAGTTCCTTGGCCCCACCAATGGTCAAGGGAACCCCACGGATGTCGATCTTCTCCAGCTGCGGGTGCTGCGCAAGGCCGGCACACACTGTCTTCATGTCCTCCGTACTCAACGCACATTTTGCGAGGAGCAGAGCACGAAGTGGTGCGCATTGAAGGGTTCGAATGATGGGGCCCACCCCACTTTCGCCAAGGTAGCCATTTTCAAACTGGATGATCACGGAGCCGAGCAGCAACTGCTTGAGAAACGTCGACTGGATAAAGACGCCTTCACTACGGCACGCGGACTCGTAAAACACAGCCGCCTCCTTGGGATTGAGGAGAGCGCTGCTCGGCAAGGCTACCGGTGTGATGGACAAGGTCATGCTGCTGAAATCGGTGCCACACCTCCGCTCTTTTTTTTTCTCTATTCGTCGTGTGCGTGTGTGTGTGTGTGTGTGTGAGCCTCCTCTTTATGTTGTATCCCGATATGCGCGCGCGTAGGCGGTGTATGTAGGTTTATCGGGTGGGACAGGAAGATCAGCGGCTTACAGTCAGCGGAGCAGAACCACCGCAGCAGAAGATACAAGGGAAAAAAAGAACGTCCCCAACGAATACAATACGAGAAATCAAAACAAGGCAAGAACGGCGTCCCCACCGCCAGCGTTTCTTTTCCACGTGTGTTTGAGTGCGTATGCCTGCCACAAGGGTGAGTAACCCATCCACCACGTCTGTGATGCTGCACAGCAACGCTGAGTGGCGTTCAAAGGCAAAGAAAAAAGATTACGGTGCAAGAAAAGTTCCTACTGTACATGAGAAGGCCTGACACAGGTTTTCCGTCCCCCTCCCCCAGCACTTTTCGTCTCCTCAGTGTGAGGCTTCAGACCGGTACAGCAAAATGCGATGATGGTCAAGTGCACGCTTGAGAAGAGAGAGATGCTGTATGCGTATAAGTTTTTGTGTGTGTGTCGCAAGTAGCTGCAACCGTCCGCGTAAAAATAAAGGAGAAACGCCCAGCGGACTCTCCCTACACGAAGATGGGCTCCTAAGCGCGCGCCCCCTTACACGCACACAAGCAAAACTTGCTTGTCTATGTGTTGCTATGGAAGAGAAGGGAGGTGGCGGTGTCGGATCAGCGAGTCCAGGAATGTATCAAAGGTGGTTCTCCACAGGCCCTGCATGACGGAAAGCCGGAGAACGGGCTAGAGAAGAACGTTTATCACCACATCAAGTGCAGCAGAAGGCACGTCGTGGAGTACCCAAGGCAAAAAATAGGAAGAGAGGAGAAGAAGAGTACACGCAACAGTCGCAGCAGCAACGGCAATGAGAACGCGTAAGTCCACTTACGGTGTAGTCACCGAAGGACAGAGGGACAGGGCGCAGAGGGGAGATGAACGCATGACAAAAAAAACGAGCAGCGTCCCGGTTTCACCCACTGCTGCGACGACCTCGCCGAGCAGCCTGCACTGGGTATTTGCATTGTAACACCACTCGTTCCGCCATTTGTATGCACCTCTTGCACCTCTCCTCGCTTACTCAGCGCCATCCCCCGACCGTATCGCGCGGTGAGCGGGAGCCGCAGACACACACTCTCTCCATGTGCGGCTTGTCAGATCCTTTCGTTTTTCGTGCAGTTTTAGCGCGTGGTCCCGACGTGGACGTGAGTCCCTTGTCTTTTCTTTTTCCATCACTCATCCATCTGCGTTTTAGGGGATGTTTGTTCCTCCATGCAAACGATTAACACAGCTGCCTCGCGCCCGGCTCCTCGTCGTTTTTTGTTTGCGTTGTTGCGTCTGTTTGCTGTGTGGTCCGAAAAAGTAACGATCCGCCAAAACGCGTGTGTCTGCGCAGGTCCTTCTTGCTTTCCGCCCGGGTAGATCTTCTCGTGGTGCGATCGCGGCTATACCTACATTTTGACCGCTGGCCGCGCGCGCACCTACCCCCCCCTCTCCCCCTGCTCTCAACAGTTTCACCGGTCACCCTTCGTCGTTGCACTACTGCACGTTATTTGCAGTGGCCTTCCCTGCTGGTGGCAGCATCACACATTCGACATGTCCCTCTCCCACTCAGAGATCACCGCACACAGTGTCCGTCTATTCCACGGCGAGAACAAGAGCGGCTCACACGCGAAGTATTCAAAGGACTCGCGAAGTGGAGGGGGTGACCAAACAAAATTAAAAAAAAGTGTTGAGTAGGCGGGCGGATGAACGTGTCGCAGACGAAACGAGCATCAAACGACAAGAAGACGAACGTGAACGCAGACGCGAACACCCGCATGAAGCAAACAGCGAAAGGCAATAATCAAAAACTTCATCGAGCACCCGCACACGCACACACCCACCGAAGGAGAGTGCGTGCGCAACTACGCCAATAAGAGCAACCACGACAAACACCTTCACCCCCCCCACACACACACACCGCGACCAACTAGAAAGAGGAAGCCGAGGGATACTTGGCCTCACAAGAGCAACCCATGAGTCCTTGTTAGTGTATGTGTGTGTGTATGTGCGGAGCGGGGAAGGTGGGCCGAAAAAGGTCAAGCGAGAGAGCGGTTTTGTGATTGGGGCTCTTTTTTTTCTGCTGTTGGTGTGAATTTTATCGCGAGGAAGAGCAGCAACGCCTGCTGACATCTGCATCTGCCCTGCGTTTACATACGTGTGGGGTGGGTTGGAAAGAAGCCCAACAAACCAGCTCTCCTTTATTCCGCTCGCGTCTACAGCACATCAACACGGCCTCATGCAGCGGTCAACCCTCGATTCGCGTAGCGCAACCACCACAGCGGCAGCTACAGCATCCAAAAAAAAGCGCGTCGCCGTCATGTCAGACACGAGCACAGTTTCACATACACGGACGCATACAAAAAAAGCATAGTGGAAGCAGAAAAAAAGGTGAGAGACACATAAGCTAGTAAGCAACACACACACACACACACACACACAGGCGAAGGAGAAGAAGGCGAGCAAGAGAAGGAAGATCGGAGGCGCACATGGAATAATAGGCACGAGTACGGGACGAAAAAAAAGAAACACGAGACCCAAAACATCATCAGCACGAGCAACCACCACCACCACAACAACCACAACACCGTGGCCGCCGAGCCGGCGAAACAGCACAACCCGCGTAGAGAAAACTGCATATGCTGTCTCTCCTGTCCCTTGCGAATAGCACGTGTGACTGCTGTGACCTGATTCCAACGAAGGCGTTAGACAGCAGGCCATGTAATCCACTTCAGCGAAGCACACGACTGCAACGGGATCGAGTGGAACTGCGTGGGCCTTTCGCCGTATGCCTCCCCCCTTTTTGGTTTTCCTCCCCTTCGCATTCGCCTCTCCCTCGGCTTCCGTCAGCACACGCCCTACTTCCAGTCCGCGTCATCGCCCGGCTTCTCGGTGCTTCTGCTGTGGTCTCGCGGCGGCGTGTCCGCCGACTCCGACACCATGGCGGTAGAGGAGCTCGTCGTGTTCGTGGAGGCGATGTGCGTAACGTCGTCCCACGGAAACGGCCACGTGTGCCGCGCCAGGTACGAAGTTGCCATGCCCTCCAACACAGTCACCAATATCGCCACCACCGCCTCAGAGCCTTGCTCAGGAATCATGACGGAAAAAGTTGACATGTACGCTCGCAAAACCAGCTGTGACAGCAGCACGCAAAAGACCCGTTTTGTGCGGCACCGCGCTGACCCTACAAGGCGCCGGCGCGCAATCAGCTTGCCGATCGTCATAACCACCGAGGGAATCTGCCAGGTGAAGAAGTCGAAGTTCCATTCGTCGTCCGAGCTTGCGAAGGCGTATATGGCGTAACTGGCGTAGGTGCTAGGATTGAAGCGATCGAGCAGCGCCAGCACATCCGACCAACGCGTGAACATGTAGTCCAGCATAAAGCGCGGAGTTGTGGAGGCAGCTAGGTAGCGGACAGGCATGAGGAGCACCGATATGCCCACCTCGGCCCCCATGGAGAGAACGTAGCGCATGGCCTCGCGCTCTGAGATGATCATGGCGCCCTTGTGGCCAAACACCTTCTCCGCGACAAAGCCCTGGCTGCCGTAGTACACGGTAGAGTGCAGGCAAAGCCGCAGAAAAGCACCATAGGTAAGTCGGACAGTTTCAAGATTAGAACTGATTTTGGGCAAATAATGCGTGCTGGACGTCCCTGCGTCGGCGTGGTGGAAGCCGCTCATTATCGTGGGGGCACCCGACTGCATGTTTGGGCGAGAGGGTCTGAAGTGCCGCCTTTGGGACTCGTCTCTTCGCACTTCTGTTTATCAGAGGAGGGGGGGGTGAAGGGAGGGCGGAGGAGGGGGAGAGAAGAACGCGCGTGGGCGACCGCTTCTCGCTCGTGCGTCGTTGTTTGAGTGGTCAGCAGAAGGGCGTGACGACCCGTATTGGTACTCTACTTCCTGCGTGCCGGACAGTGACTAAAACAAGACGAAGGGTAACGGAGCGGAGACGGAGCGGGGGAGGTGGAGAGAAAACATATTCGACATGTTACGCACGGAGGCGCCCCTCCCGTTACGGGCGCACACAAGATATGGCTTTTAACCTGGAAAAGGTCTCCGCGGCGGAATCAGCACCGCGCCACGTGTGGCATCGAGCGCTGCTCTTTTCTGAAGAATTATCTTTTAGATCGCTTCTCCGCTTCGTCTCTTATGCTTGATGGTCACATCCTTCCAGCACGGCACCCATCAAGAGGCGAGTCTGTAGCCGTGTGCGTGACGCCGAGTCCTCTGCATCGCTGGGGGCAGCCGCAATGCAGCAGAAAGAGGGGAGGTGAGGCGTGGCACTCTTCTGTTGGTCGGCATGTTCGTTTGCTGTTGCTGGGGCCGCTAGCCGCGGCTGTCATGTGGGAACCTGTCTCTGTGCTCCCGGTAGGCGCAGGTGCACGAGATGCGTGGGACCCTCTTCGCGTGTCCGCTCAGTGTCCGGTTGCCCACTACGTTACTGGCAGGGGCATCACCAGTTCCCGTGGCAGGTGCAGGGACGGCGAGACCACCAAAAAGGGCTTGGGCAACTCGCCACCGGATGGAGCGAGGAAGCTGACAAATTGCTTTCCGACCTCCAGGAAGGCAACAAACCCCGCGACGTTCGCCTCCGCGGCAGATGCAGCCGTGTCGGCCCAGACGACCGCGGCAACACCCAGGTCCGGCACCTCTCTCCAGCTCAGTGGCTCGAATGTCTCCGCGTGGAGAAGCACCAACTCCGACATTCGTGCCACACCGCGCATCGGCATCAGAGGAGTACGTGGGGTGCCAAAAAAGTAGCGCTCGAGCTGCGCGCGTCGGCGCTGCTCCGCCCCGGCGGGGCTGGGCGACTGCACACCCGCCAGCTTCGGCAGCCGCACAAAGTGCACTGTGCGGCCCAAGACAGCGTTGTAAAGAAACTTTTCCAGCTCCCAATCTGCGCCGGTGATGACGACGTGCGTGACCGCGAAAATGGAGAGGATGTCGCTCAGCACGTCGTACTGAATCTCGGTGGAAGGGGACAACGAGTGGATCAAGAAGCCGCCCGCTTCAAACTTGGAGTTGGCGAACCCGAGCGAGGTAGCTGCTTGCGCCGCACAGACGCACAGATCCAAGTAGCGCTTCAGCGTCGCACTCGTGACAGAGGCCGTGCCGTGAAAAAACGACAGCGGCATCATCACACCAAAGTCCTCCGGAGCTGTCACCGGCTCTTCCACAAACGCAGCCGACACTGTACCTGGACAGCCCACCATAGGCATCGCCACATCGACGTCCACGTAGCAAATGCCGTACGGGCTACCGCCGCGAACCGCGAGGTTGAGCAGTGCTCGCGAGACCATCTCCCTCTCCCACTGGTTCTCTCCGACAACAAGCACACGAGGGCCCTGCCAAGAGTCTTTGAGCTCCTCGGTGCTGGACAGTGCTTTCTTGCCGCGCTCGTCAATGGCCAGCATTGCATCCACGCGCGCAGTGTCTAGCAGCGCGTGGATCTCATCGAGGACACTGCTTATCGGGGTCTGCACGATAACTGCGTCTCCTTCGATCTGCACAACGGCGTCACCAAAGGCCTCCAGGACAATGCACGCCTCCGCTGGAAAGGCGTAGCGCAAGTTGCGCGTCAGTGAACTACGAAACAGCTCTACTTTTCCACTGACAAGCAGAACAGAGCCACCGTCCTGTGTCGCATTCCATTGTATCGTAACGGCCTCGTGGCTGAGATGAAGCGAGGTGTGCGTCTTACGCGGTTGCATGGCTGACCAACAGAAAGAACGGGTACTGCAACACAAAAAAAAACGCGGCGCGGTAGAGTAAGGGGGTGGCGACGCGAGCGATGAAAGCCTTCAAGGGTTCGAGCGCCTCCGCGCGTACGCCGAGGCACAAAAGAAAAAGACCCGAAGCAGCTTGCCCAACACAGACAAAGACGGCCGAACTCAACGGTTTAGTGTCCTCCTTCACGGTAGTTCACGGCCTTGATCTCGTCAAGACACACATACACACATTTATGTATATATATATATAGATGTTCCGGTGGTGTACGTGTGCGCACTGGGTAAGAAGCAAGGGTCAAGTTGTGTATCTGTGAGTGCGAACAACGTACCACTTTCTATGTGCCTGTGTGTGCGTGTGTGTTGGCGAGGAGGAGGAGGGGGGGGTCTGCTCGCGCGCTGTACTGTGTTACGGAGGCAGAAGTAGAGGGTAGGAACAACGGAGAAGAGTTGCCAGCGCCTCGAGGAGAAACACAGAGACACCAACCCGGGACATGGAAGGGACTGCACCTACGCAGCGCAGGTCCACAATGGTGTCCGTGTAGGTGCAGGTGCACGTCGGTCTGCGCAGAAACAAGCGCGCACAGGTGTGGAGACCACACCGCACTCAGTGGCTGGACACCTCGGTGGGCACTGTAATCACGACGAAAAGGTCCCCACAGAGACCCCTTCCTTCCAGCAACCGACGCCTTCGCCTCCACTGGCGGCGTGCATGCAGTTGCGGATCGCAGGATTCACTGCAACTATTTTTGCTCGAGCACAATGCAGAGACGGATAGCTTTTTTCCCCTTCGTCTTCCTGTCGCATGAACCGCCCCCACTCATCGTATGCTGGATTAGCACAACGTCACGTTCACCCCTGGAGGATAGAGGTGTATGTGTAAACAGGTCAGAGGAGTGACAGCGCATAGACACGACGGCACACGTTACAAGAGAGCGAGTCGCACACATTCCATTACGAGAAGAGCTTCAACGAGCCCGTGATCGGTTCGAGTACATTCGACGGGGCTGGGCCCAGCGCCACAACAACAACGTCGGAGGGTTTTGCCACTATTTCAGCCGGCACACCGCCGTCGGCAGTCATCTCTGAACGCCGGGCCATCGTCATTGGCAGTCGATGTTTCTGTGCCGTAGCCACGATGAGCTCCATCGTGTCCTTGTCAGGGCACCTTAGCGTAATCTTGCCGCAGCCAATACGGTTCCACCACAGGTACCAATGGCGCCAGCGCTGATGATCCTGTGAGTCTGCCGCACAGGGAGACTCGGATGCGGGCGCACCCACAGCTGCGCTCAGCCTAGCCCCCTGCTGAAGCAGCTCGACTAGCTGTACGCCCGCCGACGCCGTGAGCACAGCCACTTCCTGCGCTGTAATCTTCGGCTGCACTCTGCTGCTAACGACGAAGACCATCTTGAGCCGCAGTGCCTCCATCTGCTCGTATTCGCTGTCTACTTCGATGCTGTCGCTGTCCTCGTCGGAACTGCCGCTCGTTGCCGACTCCCAGCTGTCCTTGTTGGAAGCCGCGCCTTCACCCGCATGTGGGTGACCAGTAGCGGCAGTAGCAGATTGCCTGCGCAACTCCTCCAGCAGCTTGGCGGCTCGATCTCGTCGTGACAACACCGGTGACGCGACCGCCTCTTTCGACGCCGCGTGGCGGCTTGCCAACTGATGCACGATGGCTGCACAAAAGAACGCTACGGCACACCCCAGCACCGTACCCGTTGCACACGCGGAAGTCCACGCTGTATCACCCAGCAGGGAATCGGAGGCGGCCATGAAGAGCATCTAAAATGTCCTGTAATGTGTGTTTCTGGTATGGGTGGGAAGGAAGCGCAAGCAGATGTAGCGGCGGAGATCCAAGTCGCAGGTGCAGCGCTACACACGCACACACACTCACACCAACGTGTGCGTGTGTGCGTAGCGAGGAACGAAACAGCACTGCCGCTGTGGGTGCCGCTCTTGTACAGGGTTATCGCAACTCTCTCCTCCTCCTTGTGGGCAGCTCCAGGCACGCTGGAGACAAGCACGTCACCGTCCTTGGATGCGGTCGGCAGTCCACATAGGACTGTTGGTCGGTGAGAGAGAAGCACACAAGATGGAAAGGCAAATTGTCTCAACGAGAAGAGAGAGAGGGCAAGACGATATGAGGAGCAGCGGAGGGTGCGTGCTTCCTCTGGCCGCGGTCCTTCAAAAGAGAAGACGGCGAAGCTGCAGGCCAACGGCAGCCAACCAGCCAGCCAGTCCCCCTCCCCTTCCGCTCCAGCTGCGCTCCTCGTAATGTTTCAAACTCCGAGGTGCCTTTCGCCTCCGTGCCGGTGAGCCCTTTCCCTACTTCTTCGCCAACGAAGAGCTACAGGGTGCAGCAGCCCCTTCGGCGTCTCGCCTGCCTTGTTCAAACAGAAGCGGTGGTGAATCAGCGCACGCAGCGGCCTTCGAAAGAAAGGAGAGAGAACCAAGCGGCGGGACGACCCGAAACAATCGCCTGCGTCTTTTCATTTGCTTTGATGCCCTCTCTCACGCACACAGACACAAATACGGGTAGGGAAGGAAACAGAGAGATGCGCGCCTGCGCTCCGTGAGGGAGGGGGAAAAAAGATACACCTTTGATGGTGGGCAGATGTGGCCCCTGCACCGACGCTTTCTGCCACTGGCCGATGCTACTCGCATTACATGGTGGAGCTTTGATGACGCAGGAGCGAAATGCCGGGCGATGCTTTCTTCACCGGACGCACGCTACCCAGCGTCAGCGGCTCAGCGCACAGCCGTGCCACATGCGCCTTACCTTTATTTTCCCTCTGTGTCTGAAAAGCCGACGCGGTCACCGAACGGCTGCCAAGAGACAGGCTCGACCCTCCGGGATTCCTGCCTCGTGGCGCGCGATTCTCAATCTCGGCCAGATTGCTTTGAGCCGGAGGATCCGTGCCAGTAAATTGGCGTACAGCCCCCGTAGCAGCAGCACCTTTAGTAATAGCCGGTGGTGGCGGGGTGTGCGGTGAGTTCAGGCTATCCTCGTGCGCGGAAGCCAGCGGCAGATCGGCGTTCTGACTGTCAAGGGTGTCGGCGTGTGTAGCCAAGAGACTTGTAGAGACTTTCTGCAGCACCAGAAGCTGTAATGACTTGCTATCGACGAATGCAAGGCCCTTCGCCGAGGCAGAGTCGGCAGCAACGGGTAGTCGTGGCTGCGTTGTGCGGAGCGCTATCGCAGTGGTAGCTTCCGGCTTCGCTGGCTTTTGTAGCACAGTACGCGACACTTCGCGAATCGACGACGAGGGCTGACGTGCGGTGGCTGCCGTCGCTGCTGCTGATCGTCGAGGAGGCGTGACGCCAACACCCTTACGAGGCGAGCGGAGAACTCCGGCCGACGCCACGCGTTGGTACACCCGCGGGGACGTGGCAACCCGCGGCTGTGTCGGGGGCGGGCGAGCAGTGTTGGGGCACCGCAGCGCCTGCAACTTTGCATCCATGACGGAGTTTCGAGTAGACCCGTTGGAGAAGTACGAAAACGAGCCGGAAGACGTTGCGGCGGATCTCCGTGCGGGTTCCAGCGGCACTACAGCGACACGCCTGGCAGGAGGCGAACTGCTCGCACCAATCAACGTTGGTCCCTCACGTGGAGACGTCAGGCATCCAGCAACGGAAGCGAAAGGCAGCGGTTTTACAAAGGGCACGGCCGCCGACGGCTGCGCTGTCTTCTGTCGCGGGGAACTCAGAGGCGATGCGGTTGAGGCGCGAGTGTCTCTCTGCATTAGCGGCGTGACAGCCTTCGCCCTTGCAGAGAGCTGCTGTTGTCCGACAGCCCAAGCCGCTCGATTTCCAGCAGCCGTTGTGCTACGGCCAGAGCGAGGCACGGCACCCGCAGGAAGTTGTCGGCTCAGATTATTACCACGCCCGGCCATCACTGTGGTTGCTACCCTTCCTATCCCCGCAGCGGCACGTGCGTTAACGGACGTTTTAGTCGTGTCCGATCGCACTATCGTGGGCGCCGCGCCGGGGCGGACGCCGTACGAGACAGTCTGTGACGGCACCGTGGTTTTGCCTGCCGTCTGCGGCAATCGGCCTGCGACTGCGGTGGTCGCTGCACCACGTGCAGATGCCCGTGGTGGTGCCACCCGCGTGCCACCCGCAGCCTTCACAGCGGGTTTCTTCCCACAGAACGTGTGGCGAACATTACGGCACCAATGTGGTGACGGCGGCGTTGGCTCTGGGCTCTTGCTCGCATCGGCAAAGCGGCTCATAGCTGCGTCATAGGGTGCCGCCGAAACGCCCAGACGATAACATGAAGGTAATGCACTGCCGCCGTGGCTCACGTTTGCGGCGGGGCCGCATGACGCCGTGCACCGTCGTCGAGAAGCCCGCCGGTGATTGTCGGCGGCCTCGGCAGCCTTTGCTTCTACGGAAGGGGAGTTTGGAGCAGCAGGGTAGGAGATGGACGCTCGGGGATTGTCCAGAACGTCTGGCGTGGAAAGGTGTTGTCCGGCAGCGCCGCGAGGCGGTGTGGACAGAGAAAGCACTTGCTGCCGCTGCTCTCGTCGGCGACGCTCTGCTTCCTGCTGAAGAAGATGGTTCTCCACCCGCCGGCGTTGATTCAGCACCGCTATGCTCACCACGTCATCTAAGAGACGCTCGCGCAGCTGGTCACAAGACGCGGATGCGTGAGTAGTTGCCCGCGGCTGTTTCGACTGCGGCGGCGTCGTCGCCGATCGCGAGCGCTCGCACGGGGTCCGCGCTTCGTCGTTCAGCGTTCGAGCGCTGTGTGGGGACTGAAGCGTGCGAGCGCTCCCGGCGCCTCGCCCGTTCGGCGACACCCGGCGGCCCTGCATCAAGTACGCGCTCGGCTTTACATCAATTGGAGACCTCAGCGTAGGCGGGCCGTAGTAGAACTCCTCGTCCTCCTCAGAGGCACTTGGGGAGAGGATAGGGCGCACGTTGTGTGTGTACGTCGACACCGGTTGGGGCCGTGGCGGCAGCGGGGCGTTCTTACGACGGTGCTTGTTCACCAAAAGCTGCTCGCTACGAAGCGCGGCTTGATGGTAGGCCACCTTGTCTTTGAGAGACATCTGTCGAGCGACGCGGAGGCCTTCCTTCGCGCTGTCGCGCTTGTCCGCAGCGCCGCGCGAGTCTTGACTCTTGTTGTTCCCCAGCGAGGCAGCTGGCAGTGTGTTGAGCGAGGAAGCGGCAGCAGTGCCCGCGGTCGCCGCGTTAGGGTCAGAGAGCGATTGCGGAGGCGCCGATGGCGGCGTAGTAGTCTGACATTCGACCCCACTTCCTGCAGTAGCGGAAGCCCAGTTGGCAGTGTTGTCGTGAGCAGTATCGAAGGAGGTTGGGACGCCATCCTCGTTGCTGGCCGAGGTTTGCCTCGCACTGGCGCCGTCAACGTCGGTTACCCCGGAGGAAGAAGCATCCAGGTGTGCATAAAAGGCTTTCGTATCCGTTTGCAGACCCCCGTCAGACGGCTGGGTCAAGCCGTCAGCGAAGGAAGTGTGGTGTGCCTCCGCGCCTTGGCGGAGCAGATGAGCGCGAATGCGGTCGACGGTCTCACCCACGAGCCCCTCTATACGGGCCGCCGGCATGAGGGTGCTCCCCTGCGCGGTGGTCGCCGAGATGTGCAGCTGTGCAAAAGAGGAATGCAGCACCCACTCCAGGTCAGACACAAACGCCTGTGGGTCGAATGAGGTGACGCTGTCGTCGCTGAGCAGCAGCCAATCGCTCACCACCCACCGCGATGGCTGCCGCGCCTCCGAGGCACCGTCGCGCACGATGAGCAGCTGCTTGATAGCGTCAGAGCTAAGATTTCCATGCGGGGGCAGGCTGGCACTCGCGTAGCCGAATGCCTCCACGGCGTTCAGAATCTCTAGAAACACGCTCTCCTCCATCATGCCCCATCCGGAGCGAATGATGTCACCCAGTGAGAGCCCGGAGAACGCATCCACACTTGCCACGTAGGTGTAACCGGTGGACGGCTGCTCCTGAATGTACACGTCGACCGGCAGCGCCACGCACGGCGGCACCGCGCAGTGGGCGGTGGCAGAAAGAAGGACGTCGATCCGCTCCTGCTGCCGCCTAATAGTACAAAGATCCTTCGGTGATAGGTTTCGGTGGGTGCCTCGGCAACTAGTGCCGTCTACGAGCTTCTCCGCCTCCAAGTCAAGCTTGCGGCTTCGAATCTCGTACGCACCGCCGGTCATCTTGTCCTCAGCGCAGAAGCGCGGCCCATTCTTGCTCTCGTCGGCTTCGCTCACGCAGCTGCGTACCGTCAGCAGTGGAAACAAATCATGGTCAATGCTGCTGTGTGTGGCTAGCGAACTCTTGAACATGATTGCCTCGCGAAGGTGCCTTTGTTGGGTATGTGTATGAGTGTGTGTGGGGAGGAGGGCCTCTTAGAGGAAGACGGAGCAGGGAGACGGCGCTGACGAGACGGAGAGCAAACAAAAACAAACAGATAGACCACCGTACAGACAGAGAGCAGAGGCGCGGATATATAGATATACAAGTAGTCAAAGCAGTCTATAGAGAGAGCCACCTCAAAGGGACTGACGAGGGAACTGAGAGAAGGGGAGGAAGTCGGGTGCGCGCAAGGGAGAACAAGCAGAAGGAAAACCATACGCAGGTAGAACGCCACAAAATCAACAACAACAAAGCGATACGCAACACCGAGGACGACGAACCACTTCTAAAAAAAAAACAAGCGACAACAACCGCGAGCAAATTGAGAAGCGAGGAGGGCGGCGGAGGCGGTCACCACGCACCACGGCACAGCAAAAAGAAGACAAAGACAAAAGAAAAGGCGGGGAAAGAAAAAGAGCGACAGGGAGGGAGAGTCACGTCGATCGTTGAGAAGCAGCAGAGAAGAGTGATGGGTGTAAAGCAGCCCACCAGAGACAGCCAGACAGTCAGACGCGCAGTGCTACGCGATGGGCGGGAAGTTGTGTATGGAGGGGGGGGGAGAGAGCAAATGCGGCGTGCGCGGCCGAAGGTGCTTTGACGACAACGGTAGATCAATGAAGTGAAATATGCACGTGGAGGGGAGGGAAGGGGGGAGGAGACATGTGAAGTGGATCAAACAAGCACGAAGCAAGACAAAAAAAGACAGACAGGCGCCACGAACACGGTGACCTTAGCGTGTGATTGTGCGTTTCCGAGGAGCTGTGACATACAAATGCGTCCGTGGCTGCTGCTGACAAAGGCTAAAGGGTAAAGGAGGGGAAGGGGCGGGTGGAGTGAGAAGAAACAAGCTCAAAAGAAAAGGAAACAACAACGAATACCGCGACGAGTCTTTCTCGATTGCCTGTCTTCAACCAACGAGAGATACAGATGCCAGTGTCTCCTGACCCCTTCAGCGCACAACATAGAAGGCAGGAGACGTAGAACGAAAAAAAAAGAAGGCAGACTAAATATATTAGATGAGCAACAGCACACACGCACACACAGGGGGCGCACGTATCTATGTGTCTTTAACAGAGAGAGAGGAAGAGAGAGGGGGGATTGGGGGGAGGGGTCACTGCAATCAATCAACTAGATGATACTGGACAGACGCGTTAGCGGAAAGGTGGGGAAAATTGCGGGGGAGTGGGGAGTGACAGCCTTTCCGTTACTGTGATGGTCACAATGAGAGGAGAGAGGCGGCGCATACAAGCACAGGCATACACACAAGAGAGCGCTGGTAAACAGGCAACGAAGAAAGCCGCTTTCTCCTTTTTCCAGTAAAGGCTCTCTTCTACAGAGAAAGGGGGGGGGGTGAGGACAGAGAAGTGAATACGGGGGCGACGTGGCGGCGCGCGTTCACACAACGCATACATAAATGTGCATGCGACGCCCACAAGTGTGAGAGACGCCCACAAAGAGAGAGAGAAAGCGAAGTCGAAACGGAATCACAGAAGACACACGCCTGAAAAAGTGTGTTGCAGGTGGGTGGCCGTGTGCAATCGAAACAAACACAAAGAAAGATACAGTGACGGAATCGGTACAGTGTCTCTAGATGAAGCGCCACACACACGCACGCACACGCACACACACACGCTCCTTGTCGCGATCGGTGCTAGCAGGAAGAGAAAAAGAGGAGAGAAGCGGCGCAAAATGAAACCGAAAAAAGGGGGATCTCATAGGGGGAGCCGGCGGAAATAATGATTGATGGGCCCGCTCATCTCGAGGGGAGAGAGTATGAGGTTTAGGTCAGAATAAGTAGCGATTCAGTGCCGAACCGCGGTGTGCGTGACAGCAAAGAAAAAATAGCAGCGGAGGTGTGGAAAAGAGATAGAAGAGGGGTACGAAGGACAGCGATGCATGCGGGCGTTAGGACCACGCCTGCCTCAAACACAACAGTGCACGGAGGAGAGAGTAATCATACAGCTTTAATGACTGATTAGCTCGTTTACACCCGTTTTCTGTCTGTTTCTTTTGTTGTTCTTCTTCACTCGAGAGAGCATTGCGCCATCTAGTCGCTTGGGTTCCCTCATATCTCGAAGGATTTGTTCGCAGCCTGGATCTCATCCGCTCCACCGTACGGGTGAGGCACCGAGAACGTGTCGCGTGAGCTGGCAGGTACCTGGCGCGAGCATCGCCGTGCACGCATTATATATCTTTTTGGCCTCTTCTTGGAGGTGGTGTGATTCTCACTCTACTCTTCAGTCCTACCAGGTGTATCCGCCCCTCCCCCCTCCACTTTTATGCGCTCCTGGTGTGGTGGGGGTGGGTGGGAGAGCGGTGTTGCGAAGAAGCTCGACGAGAAGAGAAGTATGATGGACTGAACCTTGTTCGAGCATTCCCCCTCCCCCACCACCACCACGGCAAGCGACACAACGGAGACGGTGCTAGCCAGGACACTGAGCACGCAAACGAAAGAGAGATGGAGAGACCAAAAGGAAAGCGAAAAAAAAAGAGAGAAAACATGAGACACACCACGACACGAAGAGGAACGAGAATGCGCAACCACGCACAGCGAGAGGGGAGAGGGGGGGAGCGAAAGAAAATCACGAAAAAGGCGCAGGAGTTGCAACAACACCAAAGGAAACCCACGAAAACGTCACAAAAACGGGAAGGAGATGAAATTCTTGAAGAGTCAGGGCGCCTCACACACACACACACGGGTCACAACACGTGAACAGAAAAAAAAACTAGAGAGAGAAAACCAACATGTATCTGTGCCGAAAAGCGGAGCAACATACACGGGAGAGTGGGCGTAGACAGTGAAAGGCTACTCGCATGTCGAAATCAAGAAAGGGGAGGGAGGGAGGGCGGCGGGGGTTCGACGCAGCACGAGATGAGCAAACAAAGAAAAACGGCCACACACAACAACATGAAACAAACCAAGATCAAAGAAAAACGAAGACGACTAGGTTTCGACGCACAACTATCATGAAGGAAAATGCGTGATGAAACATGGGGGAGCAAGCGGAGGTGAGAAGGCGACACAGCACCGACGAAGGGGGAGCACAGAAAACAAAAGAGAACGGACAGCATCGGACTGCGTCCGCTCACATCCCGATCGCGCTCCACGCTCTCACAGAATGTTACCGCAGAACACACACACACCAGAGTACACAAACAGCGACAGAGAAGGTGGCACATACAAAAGAGAAAGCAAGCAAGCAAGCAAGCGCGCAGAGGAGGAGGAGGAGGAGGAGGGAGGAGAGAGAAGGTATGATAACTGTGATGGTGATGAGAACGGCGATTGAGGTACACGGTAGGCCGATATTTGAAGAACAAGGTGAGCAAAGAAGCGTGAAAGACAGAAAGGAAATGGGAAAAATAAAATGGACGAGATAGTGGCGGCGGTGGGACAGGCCATACAGAGGAGCTGGACATCTTTGAAAAGGTAAAGTCGCTAACAAGAGCAACAATAATAAAAAAGAAAAAAAGAGCGGCAAGAAGGCAGGCACATACAACAACAAGAACGGAGAAGACACGGGAAAACACAACGGCACCGCAACGTGCCGAAGAAAGCGTCGGAAATGGGCACCTTCAACAGCTGCACGGGGGTCGAGGAGAGACGATGCGATCATGACAAGGGAAGGGACGGAGGCAGCCGTCAGAGGTGAGGCACATGAAAGGGGTAGGGGAAGAGGGAGTGGTTGGGCAGACAGAACAAGAACAAAGCAGGGGTGCAGTAGAGTAGCGCCCGCGTGTGTAACCGGTGTTGTTTTGACGATCATCCGAGGAGAGGAGCAACCACGCGCATGCGTGTGTGCGCAGTCGGGTTTCGTATGCTATCTTCGCCACCTGTGTCTTTGTTACCCATCCGCAGGGCAACACAGCTGCCTCTGCTCAGCTTTCATCCTTTCCTATATTCAAGCTCCTTCCCCACACTCCTCCCCCTCCCTCACCACTTCCACACTCGTCTCCCTTCCCGTGGCTGCGTTTCGTTTCATCCGGCACTCTCCCTCAGCACACGCAAAGGACCTCCCTCCCATCCTCCCCCCCCCATACACACTTCCATCGCTGAGCGCGTCTCTACGCCACATCGGAGTCAAGTGCGATTGTCACGGGGACACAACGCAGCTTTCGCTCTCGGTTCACTGGGACTACCGTGACCAACTCGAGCAACGCTGGAGGCCGGCCCATGCGCACCATACAATTCGAGTCGCTAATACTTGCCGCGGCGAGATCGTTCGCGTCACTGGTGGCGGTGCTGGTAATGCTCGAGTGGCTGTGGGTGGAGCTGCTCTGCGTACTGCTCGGCACGGTCATCTCACTCATTGAAGGTCTCTCCGTTACGCGGGAGGCAAGCAGATCATTCTCGGCCTGCGCCGACTCCTCGTTCGACCGCCGGCGCCGTGAAGACGTCGTGTAGGATATGACCTTGGCCGTCTCGATACATCCCACGTAGTGAGGCAGGTAGAAGACGGTCTGATGCGCGGGGGTGCCTCCTGACGAGTCCGGCGGCTGAAGCGAGTTCAAGTCTACGGGGGTGAAGTACGCTGAGACATAGGCATAGAGCTGCGACAGGACCTCGTAGGAAAAGATGGCGCGGTCTTCGGCCTTGAAGTCCGCCGTGAGCGTGTCGTACACGATCTTCAGCTCGTCCAGTTTGTTGTGCGCGATAGGCTCCGTGCAGAGCGGGTAGACACCGAGCCGCCGCAGGGAAGTCTCGACTCGCACAGGGGGCGACGGCGAGGGGCACTGCGAGCTGACTAGTGCGCCACCCAGATGCGCGTCCACATCAGGCCATGTGCGCGTCTTGTCATGGCAGGAGCACGGCGCCTCACCGTCGACATTTCGACGGCTCGAGTCCTCGATTCGCCGCTTGGCGGACAGACGGCGGTGAATCGTAACGACCATTAGGAAGAGGCGCACCGTCATGGCGGCCATCTCGAGCGGCAGCACGTTGAGCGTGACGGCGCCTTTAGATAGGATCAACGACCGCACCTGCGCCAGCGGGGCGCGATGCTTCAGCTCCAGCGGCCGGTAAAGACTCGCCCGCTGCGTGCACTCAGTGCTGCAGTACTCAACGTCGTCATCCATGTCTGTACCCCCCGGTGAGGAGGGCGGCGGTGAGATATCCCTGGTGGGTGGGGTGTTCGCAGCTTCCGGGGTCAGCACCACGCTGCCCGGTTGCTCAGACGTGCTGAAGACGCGAAAACAGACGGGGCAGCGGTGTGGCGGTTCCTTGGATACAAATACCGAGTGCGTTGCAACGATCGGCGTGGCTTCCGTGCAGAGCACCGTCTCCGCTGTCACAGAAGCCTTGACGCAAAGTCGCTTGCGATAGTAGCAGTCTAGAACCAAGTAGCAGCTCGCCTTTTCGGCCCGCAGCTGAGACTGAAGGTAGTGCATGTGATTGTTCAACTCCCTAATTCGCTCTAGCTCCAAACTGTAGGGCAGAATGATGCACGCGTGCCCGGTGGCTGCGGCGGCCTCGCTGAACTGACCGAGCCCGCAGTGCGCGCGCGCCACGCTCAAATACCCGCGCACCCATCGCGGCTCTAACTGAACGCACCGCTGCGCGTCGACGAGGGCTTCGTGGTAGCGTTCGAGAAAGACGAAGATGCGCGAGCGCAGGATTAGGGCGTCTACGAGTGCAGCCGCCTTTGGGGGTGCGTCGCCGGAAGTGGCAAGGTTGGCGCTTGCATCTGTGTCAGTGCTTGTGCTTGCGATCGGTGACGTCGGCTGAGCGTCGATGTACTCGTTAACGGAGGTCAGCGCTTTTTCGAAGAAGCCCCCAAAGAACGCCTCCTGTGCCTTCTCCAGTGTCGTACCTCGCACCTTCTCAAAGTCATACGCCGGCATCGCTTCGAATAGGCAGTGGCCCACGCAGCCGTCGTTCCCACACGTTTCCGCGCCCCCGCGACAGGCAGCTCGAGGTCCAAGCATGCCGTACGCACCGGAGCCGAGGCCGTAGGAGTCGTCATGATGCGGCGCACTATCGTAGGGCTCGATTGGCTGCAGCGACAGACACGACGTTGGCAGGCACAGCGTGAAGTACAAGTCCGACGCCTTACTTCGGAAGCGGACCAGCGTCATGTGGCCGGTATGCCGCACCACCTCGCCGCATAGCCGACCGTTGCAGACGGGCGGGTACGATGCGCTAAAATTACAGGTCAGCTGCGTGGCCACGTCGTCCTCGTCAACCACCCACACCGTCGCACCAAGAGGGAGCTGGTCTTGCGTCAGACAAGGCATCACCGCCTTCTGCTGCAGCGCGGTGAGATCGAAAACGGGATCTGGAACAAAGAGAACGCCGTCCTCGCCGCCATCGCCGGAAGAGCTCGCTTCATGGTCGTCGTCGCCGTCGCACAATGGTAGCTTCGCCTCAGCGCCATTGAAAGTACCCCACATGCCGTCCGAGGATGACAACGACGACGCGCTGGAGCCACTAGCCTCTTCCCTCTGTTCGTCTCTCGCACCGCTGCTGTCCTCATCGCTGTTCAGAAAGCCGTCGCTATCACATTCACGGTTCTGGGCAGAAGCCGAGGAGGACGAGGGGGCGACCACTGTTGTGCCAGGGGCGGCGGGAGCACCACGCGTGTTTCCCAGCCTCTGCAGAGCGGCGCTGAACAGGTCCGCGGCAGCCGCAGGTGCGCCGTCACCGCCTCTGCCACCCCTGTCCCACATAGAGGACGAAGACGACGACGCTTGGGTGGACGACTCCAATTCTGCGGCGGCAGCGGCGACGTTCGAACGCTTCCTAGAATCCATATCTTTTCTTTTTCTTGCGCCCGTGTTCGCTTGTCCGAGAAGAGGACGAAGAGGTTTCAAGGGCGGCCTCGCAAGGTAAAACGGGAGCCGGTAAAGAAATGGTCAGCGAGCGATGAAGCCCGCTGTCGATTGCCCCTCGCAATGGCTACCCACAGTCACAAAACAAAGCAGACGAGCGAATGGCTCTGTGCGCACGGGTACAAACACACACACACAGTACAAGCCAACGCGTACACATGCACTCTAGCAGAGTCTTAGGTAGGCGAGAGTCTCGCAGAAGGATCACGTTCCCACATAGGCATGCCGGTGTGTGTGTGTGAGGGGTTTGTGTGGGGCTCTATCGTGCCTGCGTGTGCACCAGCGCCAGCGCCCGCTCTGTGCCGCGTACCACAGCTGTAGCCGGAAACAAAGCAAAAATAAGAATAACGAAAAGCAAAACAGTGCGCACACGTGCACGCGAACGTGACCCTAAAACGGTCCAGTCCGTTACGGACTGAAGATCAATCTCTGGCGTGTTGCGTAAAAGCGTGACGTGGACAAGTGCCTCTTTGACGCCTCTTGCCTCTGTGTGTGTCTGTCTCTTGGTGCACAATGTATATGCACTCGAGTGCCTGTGCCTCGGTAGTGGCGGATGTTTTCTAATGGGGGGAGTAAGCAGGTGCAGAGGAACAGGGAAGATGGCGTAGGAGGGCGTACCACCGCCTGTGGCACAAAGTTACAGCACCGATCGCCGTAACGTCACAAACAGCGGCCCAACGGTGCACAACAGAGAAAGCGGAGGACGAAAGCAAGAAGCTGAGTGTGCAAGCAGTCACTGCCTCGTTGCCTGTGTCTTGCGCTTCTTCGCCACAGGGCCGTGATGGGCGAAAGTGGGTGTGAGCGTCAATGTGGATTCCAGTGTCGGGCGCCTCAAGCCGCGAATCGGAAAAAAAAAGAAAGGAAATCGGAGGCGCAACGAGAGCGAACCGAGCGAGGAAGGGGGAAGACGGCGACGGAAGCTGTGCGGATGTAGAAGGAGGAGGAGAGGAGATGGACGGTGATGATGATTGCCGCGCGTATGGTTCGCGGGGCACGAACGTCAATGTAAGGAGAGAGCGTGAGAAAAGCGCGGATTCAAAGACACAGCCACGGGGACACGAACAAGCAGGATGGAAATCATACAAAGAAACGGCCTTTTCTTTTTCTCAAGAGAAACAACAAAATGGCGTGTGCTGTTGTCCTTTCTTTTTCGTCCCTCCCCGGCGCCTTGCTTTCCTTCCGTGTCGTGGTGGATGATGTAAGCGTTGCTGCACGGGCTTCCTTGTCGCACAAAGGGGCGGAGATGGGCGAGGAACGGAAAGGCGAGGCTTGAGAGGGGTGGAAGGCGGGCCTGACGAAGATCAAACAGAAAGAAATTCATTCAAAGTGTGTGCAACACTTGGGAGGAGGGCGGCGACAGAAAAGCGAGCGAGGCGGGGGGACGATGACCTTTGTGCGCGCAAATCCAGCGGGGTTCCCTTCACAATGGCGAGCACGATGAGGGAATGACGACAACGGTTGTGTGTGTGTGTGTGTGTGTGCAACAACAACGGAGCGTACTATTGTATTTCCCTACGGAGTTGATATAAAGGAGTGTATATAGACGTGGGCGTGTGTATAAATAAGGAATGTAGTATGTCACTGAAGCCAAAGACTCGTGCCTCCTCCCTTCCGACGTCAACGTCTGTTGCGTGGTGAGCTGCCACCGCTTCTCCTCCTTTTCTGCCGTTTTTCCTCGCTTGCTCTGCAGCGCGGTACTTTATCTTTTTTTTATGTGTGCAGCGCTCTTTGTTCCTTGTTCCGTTTGATTTCTTGCCGCCTTCGTGTCTCGCACCTTTTTTGTTGTTGTTGCCTGTTGTCTCTGTCGTATGCGTATGCGTATGCGTATACGTATGTGTGTGTGCGTGTGCGTGTGCGTGTGCGTGTGCGTGTGCGTGTGCGTGTGTCGTCGCTATGCTTCTTGTCGATCGGCGCGAGTTTCGCCGCGTCTTCTTCTTGTATCGCGCTCGTATGCTGGGACTGGTCAGTCAGCGCCTGTGAGGGTGTCGGTAGGGGCGGCTGTGTTGGATAGCGCGGGACGGAGGAAAACGTCCCAGTGCAACTGCTCACACAAAACCCCGGGTAATCGATGCAGAAGGCCACACGTGCAATGACATACCCGCGGACGCGTTCGACGAGCGGAGGCAGGAGAGAGTAAACAACGCACAATAAACCATAAAAGACGCGATCGGCATGCGCGCATGACGCACACGCATGGGCGACGACGCAGCAAGGGAGGAGAGGGAGAAGAGCGAATAAGACGATGCGAGCACAAACCCCGCGACAAGATATAATGGAATCTGTGTTCTGTTTGAGGGGTGGTTGTGCGGGTATAGCCAAAGCAGGCGGGGAAGGAGCAGGCCATGAACAACGCTAACGGAGTGGCAGAGTTGCATTCCTCTGCCCCATCCACCCCCTAGTGTTCAAGACCATGTCACACGAAGCTTGTTGTGCTCAACGCACCACCCAAAAAGCTTTTCACAGAAGCCGGTGTTCGCTTCACTTGCAGAGACGCACAGATCGAGAGAGGTGTATACTTCCCCAGAAGAGACAGTGCCACACCCAATAGGATGCGCGTCTCCGATTCCTTCCAATAGAGCCCCCTCCCCTCCTCCCCACGAGGCGCTTGGGGCCACTGTTCCGGCCTTCGTGCTCGAGGCCGGCGTTGCCTGGTGGTATGCCTCTTTCGCTTACGCATAAGTACGAAGCGAAAAAAAAAATTTCCCCTTCCACCGGCAGCCCCGCTTCTTCTTCATGGTGTTCATGGGTATCTCTCTCTGAGCAGATCGTCGGCAAGCGCTACGGACAACACCGAGAAGATAAAAAAGGGCAGGCGCAGAACGCACCCCCATAACCCAACACATGTAGCGATGCAACAAGGTCCCGAGCAAGCCGATCGCCTGCCTGCCTCGTCTCCGGCTCACACCGCAGCAGCCTCGGCAGCTACTACTCAGCTATTCACCAGCCTTCTGTGTGATTTTTAGCCGCCAGCGACGACAGTGTAGTGGTCACTCGGCGGTTTCACAGAGCGGTAAAAGACCTCTGGCGGACTCGGCACGACGGGGTCGTTGGCCGTCTTGTGCTCCGCGGCGGCAAGGAAGACGAGCGCCGCAGCAACCGCTGTCACCTGCAGGGCGTCCTTATGCTTCTCATAAGTCGCCATCAACTCCTCTCGGTTCTCCTCCAGCCCCTGGTAGAACTGCGTGCGCTTCCTCTGGTGATGTGTGCGCTCAAACGTGCGCTTGTACATCAGGTAGAAGACGCACACGACAATGAGCGCGTAGATACGCAGCAAGTGCGGATTTCGCGTCGGCAACTCAGCGCTGTCCGCGAGACGGTCCGCCGCCCGCTGAAAGTGGCTCTTTTCGTTTTGCTCCTTTTCCTTCAGCAGGGCGCGGCGTTGCAGCTCGGCTTTCATGTCGGCCTGCGCCGAGAATGACGCATAGTGCGGCTGCTGCGCGCGCAGGAGTGGGCGATCGAGCTCGACCCAGCTTTGATCGTCCCGGCTCTGATACAAGTACTTCCCTTCTGGTGTGCGACGCTCCGTGGCCGGATCCAGCGCACCCACCTTCTCAACCTCCTCGTCCGTCAGCAGTGACGACGTGGAACCGGCAGACGCAGGCGATGATGACTCTCCAGTGCCGCTGCTCTGCTGATCTACAGTAAAGGGCGCTGCCGCCATTTCACGCAATGGCTGACGTCGACCCTCCGAGGTCCCCCCGACAGGACCGCTCGTCCCATGCGCTCGCGCCCTGCTTGGGCCTGGCAGATGCAGACGCTCGTATCCACCCTCCTTCAAAAGCAGCTTGTACGCGTGATTCACCTCCTCCATCTTGGCACTGTCACCGGACCCCGCATCGGGGTGGTAGATGCGAGCGAGCTCTCGGTACTTCATCTTTACCTCTGCCTTGGTAGCACTACGTGTGAGACCCAGAATTTTGAACGGGTCTCGCTGCGGCAGAAGCCGC
>NC_018333.1:908838-911338 GCF_000234665.1 Leishmania mexicana MHOM/GT/2001/U1103
TGTGTCCCTTTTTTCTCTTCGCTTTCCTTTCAGCCTCGCACTCCGCTCCTCATTCTGTGGAAACACGTCGTAAAACAGTGGTTCACGCGAGTATGCGAACGTACGCCAAAGGGTAGCTCGCTTGACAAGGCAGCAAATAACACGAAGAGCACCTGCGTGGTGAGCGCTTGCCCGAAATGGACTGTGACAGAGAAGGCAATCCAAAAAAGAAAAGGAGGGCCGCGTGAGAGATCACATAGGTGACGATTTTCAAGCCGGTCATTGGTGCTGCGTCTCCTCTAATGGAGGCTGAAGTCCGCCTGCGGGGTCCACACCAACGGCACCAAAAGAAAAGGCGGAATAGAAGCCTCCCGCCACTTCACCGATTCCCCCTCTCCCTGGCTGTCCTCGCGCATGCCGCAGTTGTGTCTGGCGTTGTGGTTTTCGCTTCCCGCTCTCGATTTTCTCTTCACTGTCGCCCCTTTACCCTGCCCTTCCCTCTTTGCGTGCTTACTTTCTTTACTCGTGTCGCCCGTGTGTAACGCGTGTGGCTGGCCAGCTCGGTGGGCGTCTTTTCCCTTTTTTTCTGTACCCATTCGCTGCTCTCACGTCTTCTCATGCGCATCTCGCCCAACTCCTCCTCACTCCTTTTTTGTTCTGTGAGGAGTGTGGCGACAAGCCAACACACACACACACACAAAACAGAACAAAAATATATATTGCGGGAATGGGGGCTTCTGCACTTATTCACTTGAGCCGCAACCATGTGCGCTCTTCTGCTCGCCATCCACTACCTATTCTCACGTACTTCCACATCTGCCTGCCGACGCGCCGCGACGCCCGTCAACGGGCAGGCACGCGGTCAACGGAAAGGCAAGTGTCTCTGCGCTTGCACCCCGTGTTGAAGACGCCACCTTCAGGCGAAGCTTCGTGACGACAACACACACGCAAGCAAACGAAAAAGAACGGTACTTAGAAGACATTATTCACGTCCTTGTGCTCACGCGCTGAAGTCTGGTCATACGCGTACGGGTGCTGTTCATATCTGCGATTAAGTCTCCGTGTGCGTGTGCGTGTGCTCCATCACCGCACGACATACGACACACATCTCCAAAACCAAAGGCAAGGAAGAAATACAGAAAAAAGAGAAGTGGGCAGGTGGCGTAGGTGGAAGGGAACTTACTTTCTTCACAGAAAACAACAACAAAAAAAAAGAGACACTGGGTAAAAAAAAGGGGGAGGAAACAGGCCCTCACAAGGTGCTCGGCGCACTTCCCCATTATACTCACTCTTCACCGACCATTTTTATTCTTTCCCTACCACAGGGTGTAAGAAGAAGCATCAACAAGCGCTGTCGGCGTGTAGTTGAGAGAGGCAGACAGGGGTATATCCAGCAAGGGTGACCAACTGAGATCAAAGCAGCAGTGCAGACGTGAAAGCCACAATGATCACGCCGCAGCCCCCGTTGTTACGGAGATTCCACAGAGCCCATAGGCGTCCTACCAACTCCCTCCTTGCAAGACACAAACCTCTGAAGGGCGGTTGCATGCACTCACGCACACACACACCTTATTATCAAGGAAGCCTCCTCCCCACCAGACAAAAACGATGAGAACACCTCAGCACACCTTCTGCTAGCCTGACTCACCGACTCCACCCCTACCCGAAGTCCTCACCAGCCGTGTCTTGTATAAAACAAAAGAAGTCCCCTCACTCCCTCTTTCTCTTCTTCCCCTTTACCTGACGGAGGGGCGGAGGGACGCGGCACCGCAGATGAACGCATCACACACACGCCGGTGTGCGCACTCGACTTAACGTTAAGGGCACCTTTCTACGCAACGAAGAGCCATGCCATGGTTAAACCAGAGAATGAAGGCCAGCGATTCCCGAACACAGTACAAAAATAAATAAATAGAGACACAAGGAAACACGGTCCCCGATCTTCACCACCCACGACCCGCTCAATAAGACACACACACACAGAGAGAGACTCAAACATACGGAAGGCGAGGACCATGGCGTAGGCTAGAGGGACCACAAGACACAGACACGCGTGCCACACAAGAGCAGCACGAAGAGCTCACAAGAGAGCCACACGAAGGAAAAAAAAACAAAGATAGCACACACAACAAATGAAAGAGTGCGGGGAAACAAAAAAGGCACAGGAGCGCCCAAAGACATGATCGCACGTACGCGGTCGGGAGAGCCCCCGAGAACCAAAACTCGAGACATACGCGCACGTCCGAATCTTTTCCTCAGGAAGTACCGACTTTTTAATAAAAAACATTATATGAAAATACCAACACCGAAATAAGCCTTTGCGCGACACCCTTTCAGGCACGTGAACACTACCGAGTGCGAAACATGGGCGACCCTCCCCAGCACACGATACCACCACCAACACAAAACAACCGCAGATGAACGCACCAGAGCCCCACCAATAATTAGAGCCTCAACTCCGAGGCGACACCTGCAAAGGTCGACAAAGGCTAACGCAACAAACGGTCGAGAGAGAAGCGAA